>NW_026939585.1:0-9466 GCF_032062105.1 Saccostrea cuccullata | reverse complement strand
TACTAACATCTTTCTATGAATACATATATGTTTATTTTCAAATCATAATCGAGGGGCAAATTTCCATTAATAAGACAGGGGTTCAATTTTTTACAGAAAAAAGTCTACTGATTTTTTTAATAATCTGACGAGCATTAAAGCCATATCACTGTCATATAATCATTTCATGTTGTTTTACAACATTTATTAAAGCTCAACACGACTCGTAAATAGGCATACGCCATTTTCGATAGCATTATCTACGATACATCAGTACTAGGGTATACTCGTCGTATTCGTTACATCTGACTGCTTTTTTGTCACTGGTATCGGCGTGGAAGGGCGACCCGTGTTCGCGCTGGTTATCTTGCATTACCTTTGTTTATATTTTATTGCAGTTACGTTTATCTGTGTTGCATGTTTGTATACTGCACTGACTTATACACCTATCATTGTGAATTTATTTGAAATCTTACTTTCCTGCATTAGGCGAAGTATTACGTAATTATTCTCGCTACCAAATCCTGTATAGCATACGTCCGTCTACACCGGCGTCGACTGATTACACTGAACAGTCTCTAATTCTTGCCCTATTTATAGGGGTCTGCAGGGTAGCGTAACTCAGGAACAAAAATGGCGGACACATTACTTTTACGAATCGTGTTCAGCTTTAATATTACCATTGTACAATGTATACATGTACTACATATTTTACTTGGTAGGAGCCACTGCACTTGTTGCCGAGAAACATGTATCAGAACTGCCTCTTAATATGAAAATAAAAGCAACATATGAACAAAAATAGAAATTTTGAATTTATTTGAATTTAACTTTTTTTTAGGTTTTGCTATTTGTTTACGGAATCCAGTTGAGGCCAATTCAGGGAGAAATTTTTTTTCATTGCGTTTAGTCGCAATAATTATTGCGTTTAAACCCGAAACATTGCGTTTAATTGCAATAATTATTGCGTTTAAAAGCAAAGAACTTTGCGATTAATCGCAGTAATCATTGCGTTTAAACGCAAAGAACTTTGCGTTTAATCGCAATCTTTGCCTTTCGACGCAATTTTTTGTTTTTAAAGGCAATAATATTTTTGCGTTTAATCGCAATAATTTTTGCGTTTAATCGCAATAATTTTTGCGTTTAATCGCAATAATTATTGAGTTTAAACGCAAAACTTTGCGATTAATCGCAATAATCATTGCGTATAAACGCAGAAAACTTTGCGTTTAATCGCAATCTTTTGAGTTTAGACGCAATCTTTTGCTTTTAAAGGCAATAATATTCAGGGAGAAATTTTTTTTCATTGCGTTTAATCGCAATAATTATTGCGCCTAAACGCAAAACATTGCGTTTAATCGCAATAATTATTGCGTTTATTTGCAATAATTATTGCGTTTAAACGCAAAACTTTAATTTACAATTAATCGCAATAATCATTGTGTTTAAACGCAAAGAACTTTGCGTTTAATTGCAATCTTTTGCCTTTAAACGAAATCTTTTGTTTTTAAAGGCAATTATATTTTTGCGTTGAATCACAACAATTTTTGCGTTTAAACGCAGTAACATAGCGATTAAATGCAATAATTTTTGCGTTTAAACGCAAAACAACATCACCTTAGCTGAGGATGGGATCTTCACATGTGTGGCCAAAAGCTTGGCGGGAGAAGTCAGGGCCACGTTGTTGGAAGTAAGGAGTATGTTTTTTTTTCCTTTACATGTCTTTCACGATTCAATAATAACATAGAAAAGAATCGGGCTTGGTTAATAATGCATGCAAAGAATTGCCTTTATCTCTCAGTATATAACATATGGTAAGCTTGATTAATACATGTATGCTTTGTTATAGTAATGCCGGTGATTGACTACTTGTCGGAATCCGTCTACGCATTAACTGGTTCTTCTGTTAGTTTTCGCTGTCATGCTTATTCCAAAGCCAAAAATATGTTGGTACTTCATATCAGTAAGATTGAAAATGACTGAAGTAAATTACAACTTATGTCATATATCTACGTGATATCAAAATTAATTTTGAATCAACGTTTTCATAATTTAAATTGTGTTAACCCGGATGAAAGAATTTTATTTTTATTGGGGTTGAATGTGCAGGTTCTATAAATATTGGGTTATTTTTAAACTCGTACAATAAAAGTTTTTAAAAAATTAGTAATCAATCTTACTATAGCCAGAAGAAAACGTCTAATAGTTATAATCATAGAGCACATTGAATATCGATATACCAGTAATATGTTTTGATTTTTGTTCTTCTTCATGCGAAAGAAAGTACATGAACCAAAGTCTTTATTGAATTATTTCTCTCTGTTAACAGGTTTCGGGTGAAGTTGGAATCCCTGAATCAAACTACCAGATCAGCCCAGATCACAGTAAACTCACACTACACAGTGCTCGACAATCGGGGACGGTATGGTGTATAGCTAGGAATTCGTATGGGGCTACAAATGCCAAAGCTTACCTCTGGATCCGCTTGCGTGAGTATACAATATCATGTATTTTGATTGATATTTTAACTGTAGATTTTATAGACGCGTTTAGTTTGAAAGTAAAAGAGGATTTGCTTTTTTCCCAAACGTGATCTGTTTTTTTCAACTCTGAACTTTTTCTTTACAGCTGACTTAATAGGGTGAACAGGAATGTTATGGTTTGAAATAAACATAAAAAATCTACATTTAATGTCAGTTATTTTATTTATCCTTTTCATGAAAAGTTAAATTACGGTATTTCATTTTTAACACGTGTACATATGAATATGAATGATCAAGCGTAGCTGTACAAGAGCAATCATAGGGAACATTGAGGATTTTAAGACCATAAATGTTAGCATACAACTCTGTTTAATTTTTGAGGTATTTACTGAATTTTTAACTGAATTTCCAAGATATCTTTAACTAAAATGTTCTCAAAATAAAGGAACAGCATAGCAAATATGAATGTTATTTACATTGTACTTTAATATTATACATTTCATAGAAAATATTTAAAAAAATGAATTATAGCAGGCATTATTCAAATGATTTTAAATCATCCTGAGATACATATACGTGTATGATCAAAATGTCTTCTTGTAAAACTATGAAACAACTGTTAAGGACCTCAGTAAACTTTCTGCTCCATATCAAGGCTAAGTCTGTACCTGGATTAATGCTGTCGTAAATACAAAAATTTTGTTAGAAATCCTAACAGTTTGAAAAGTTTTTATAAGAATTCTTCTTTCTTGCGATTGTCTGTGTTATTGCATCTGCGTGTTATGTCTTTATCAAAGAGCAAAGTATATTGTCCAGTTTTTGAACTTATAGCACGAATTTTTGTTTTAAGCTTCCACTTGCCTGTGCATTTAAATGTCTTGGTTTTTTAAACATGCCTTGATTTGAATGACCTTTGTTCCAATTATATGCCACAATTGAGTAGCACGGTATTTGAATGAATTTCTCTTTTAAATCCTGAAACTTGGATATAATTATCACAAGTTCCAAGCCTAATATAAATCAGTGCTGAACCAAAGTCTCTCGACTTCTGTCTATGTTCAAGTTAATCTATGACTTTTTCGGTTTGCATACAACTTTGGCGCCAAACCTCAGGGAATCTCAAGGGAATCTAATTTCTTAGTGCAAAACCTTTGCTGTCTGACAGAAAAATTGGTGTGTGACACAGTGACCCTTGAGGTGTTGTTTGAGGCTTGCTGATGAAGGCCTATATTTTTGTTCCATTTATGGCATTAACAAAATTATATGCAACTGGACTATTTCAAGATTGAGGATTTAATACAAAAATAATATGACGCATGGAATTAGAAATTCAATCAAAAGTGCTAAATCAAGTTCTACATATTGCAAATCAGCCACTGTCCTTCTTCAAACAACGTATGTAAATAATTTCCCTGACATATGATAATCTCTCACTTAAATTGTAAACCTAACGAACCCTTTAATTTGAACATATTTCTATTATAACAACCTTTTGTAGCTGCCATATCAATTAACATAAGAGTGGTGTCTGTGAAACTACGGTTCAGCTTAATAAGATACTGTAAAATCACATATTTTAGTGGGTTGAACTTTTCGTGGTTTGCGGAACGCAATTATGTTAAGGAAGCATATGTCATTTTTTGGGAACTTTAGACTTCTTGAAGAAAATTAAGTTTGATAAATCACCAAAACCACACATAAACTTAAACTATTATTATTTATTGCATAAAGATAAAAGAGTGTCTAACGCAACGACGTACCCCACCACCTAGGCATCACGTGACTACTATTAATAATGATTTTTCCTTAATACAAAAGCTAACAGAACAACTTTCAACAGAAACAGTACAAGTTACTTGAAGTACACCTATGACGTCATCGGTGGTAGATTTTAATCAAAATGACAAGATACAGCATAACAAAATAAGAACATTTCATTGTTGTTTATGTTTATACGTTTCTATTCATGTTCTCTTAATACAAATATTACGAAAAATTGTGTTCTAAAATTGATGTAATCTCGCCTACTATGACGTCATACTCTAGCACTGATTTAGTTAAGGTAGAATATTTCGTATGCTTCCTTATTCCCCCTGCGAAAATCTCTTGGTTCGTGGGGATTTGATTTCGTGGATCAAGAATTTATAAGTTCTTATGTATGTAACATATTACATTTCCTGGTGGACATGCATTCGTAGGTCGAGTCATACCTCGAAAACAACGAAAATTAAACCACCACAAAATTTGTGATATCACAGTTATAACTATATTTCCATTTGAAAAAAAAAATCCTTCGTTCTACTACCGAAGTCTTAGATCGACATAAAATAGATGCAGATTTAATTCAAAAGATATTTGGTGAGTTTTAACACTAAAACGTTTTCCTTCACTTGCATTAAACATTTATGTAAGATATAAATATGAATAGGCCTATGCATGTTCAGGTGAATCCATATGGTCCTGATTCTCTTCAGCAGCGGATATTTCCTTATATTATCCTTCGGAAAACGTTGATTTTCATTTGTGGCTCTACCCTACCCGGGGATCACAATTTTTAAGAATCTTTAATCTATAAAATTTGAGACTCAATATGACTAATGCCTTGCTTTGTTGTTCTTGATAAGATAAAAAAAATACTCATATATTTCTTAGAAAATCCCATATTTCCAATTCTGGTCCGATCTACTCCCGTGGTCATGATTTGAATGAACTTGAATTATTGTCACTAATATTAGCTTTGCTGTTCTTTAGAAGTGATTTATATGAGTTTTGATTATATTTTCCTTTGTTAAACTTTGATACCTATTGATGCACCAACCTATTTCCGGAGTAATTGCAGTGTTGTTCTTAATCAAGCGTGCAAACAAAATACACTAAAACATCAATATGAATAGTAGAGGATTTTCTGGAGAAAAAGATGTTAATTTTTGGCCTATATATTCCTATGTTAAACTTTGCCCCTCTCCCATCGTGTCCCTTTCCTAACCCCAGGAGTCATGTTTTCCACAAACTTGAATTTACACAACGTAGGTATGGGTTCATAAATTTTTCAACTCTTTTGGCCCTAGGTTTTTTGGGATAACGATTTTTCAATTACAATGTACGCTACTAAATTTATTTTGATTAATTTCTATATAACTCCTTAAAACGGGCTCAGTTCTTCATTTGAAAAATCTTGAATTCCATTTTGGCCCTTGGTCTCTTGGGAAAACGATTTTTCGATAATGCTACTTAATTTTAATTAATTTTTAATTATCTCCATAAAACAGGCACAGTTCTTCATTTGAACAATCGTGAATCTTTGTTGGGAAATGTGGTTATGTTTTGTCAAATAAACTAAAAAAACAAGGATCTTTTTACATCTCATGTTTGTATTGTTTCAGAAGGCTAGCAGATCCATAGTTTTTTTTTTATTTTAATCCTGCTAATTTTGTTTCTTTGTTGTTCGTTTTCACTCATATGGTGAACTACTTGCTGGTGGAGAGCTTTCAAATTTGACCTATACTCGGTACTTACGGCCTTTGAGCAGGGAGGGATATTTCTAATGACAACAATTGTTGCAACACTTGGTTTATGTGGTCTCATCCAAAGAGCATATGGGACCACGCCCAACAATGGGATTCTAACCTGCGACATCCGGGTCAATTCCTTATTCCACGACTCTAATATTGATTAAAACAGACGCCTTTACCACTGCCTATTTGAAATTATATAGAGAATATAGAGAAACCCGAAACGGTTGATAAAAAAGCGTAAACTGCTCCAGCAAACTAGATTATATCATTGTTACGTGGGTCGCTATCAACTTATTCTTTATTGTATATCACGACTTACTGAAGCTATATTACTCCCGGGAACAATTTCTTCAACTATTTCTTTTTCAATATTTCCTAATCTTAAAGACACTTTCAGATAAATAAAATGTTAGTGAATTTTGATATTTCAAAATGACTTTCAAAAGTGCTATCTAATGACATTTACATGTTATTTACTTAAAATAGCTCTAGCATGAGGTGAACCATTCTGTACAGTATTTAAGTGCTTTATTTTAAGAATACTGTACTGTGAAAGAACTCAATTTTGTCAGGCATAATTTTCCATGTTTTTGTGGAATAAAGAAACTCACATTTATGTCCTCCACGAAATTCTTAAATCGCAATATAACAACAAGTTTCTTTAACAATGAAATATGATCCATTGAACAAAGATATTTTAATCAAACCACTAAAGTTAGACTCCAAAAAGAGATTTACAATATATTTATAATAAAGAAGAAGCAATCTGGAGAAAAACATTCAATGTTAAACACTTTATTCTCTCTAATTAAAATCTTCATATAAATGCTCAAGGCAAACATTCCTGACAGAAATAAAAAAACTTCCTTATTGAAACCATTTTTTATATTGGTGCAAAACTGAAATAATATCAACAATTTAAATGAATACCGGTACCTGCAATCGCCTCCTATGTTTATACATGTATATTGGCAGAATTTAAATAAAAATTCAAAAAAATTAAATATCCATAAGGTACTTTTACTGATACTTCAATAATGTGTCATTTAAACACTTTTTCATCAAGGATCAACCTGATACTTTTAAAGTAGCCCTATCTAAAAATCTAAAGGTACGTATTTTAATTAAAATGATCCTTAATTTTGAACAAAGAAATTTGGAGCCACAATTTTCTCTTCCTCTTACACACATGCGTGTGAATGCTCTTTTGAGCATGTCTATGATGTAACAGTGCATATGTGTAAACGGCTGGTTTAATAATTATTCGAGGTTGCAGCAGAAACAGAATCTTGAGACCTTACAACATTTAAACATACTCTATATTCTCAATTAAATGGTAAACTGCATTATCTCTTTTCTCCACGAATTGGGTTGAAGTGGATTAAAAAATCCCAAATGAGATATTTCCAAATAAGACTTAATCGTTATGGTTTTGTGAAGATTTAACAATTCAATTACTTAAAAGTCACACGAATACAAGACAAGTCTTAGTCATTTTGGACACAAAGTTGCCTTTGTGGCATAAATTCTTTAAAGCATTTGAATAAGTCATGTAAATGAAGAAGTTATATCAATGAAATGTTTGACAATGTAGCTTTCAGAGGATTTAATTCTTGTTTTGTTATTCCTCGCATTTAACACAACAATTAGCCATACATTTTGGAAAAAAACATATTAAGGTACAAAGTGGTGTCAATTGCCAGATTTTGATTAATAGATCAATTGTTATAGAAAAAAGGTAGCAGATAAAAGTGGTTTAATGCACAATTATCAGTCTTGATTTCAACTTAAAAAAACTATTTTAAGCGCTCGCGACTGGCTGATATGATATCAAAAGAACAAAGAGTACAAATCCTTATACAGTTTTCACAGAAAAATGCCAAGACTGCTCTTAATGCAGCAATAATATAAATAAAAAATAATGATTAATGATATAATGCTAATGCTAATTTTATTTATTGATTTAAAAGCGAAAAAAATGACTTTACAAAGTCAAGTATAAACTTCAAATGTGGACACGCACTGCGCCGACAACTAATACCAGATTTAAGGATTTCCATCCCTAATGGGACCAAATTCTCTACCCTTAAATGTCCGTCAAGTACACAATACTCTTTTTAAAAAATTTATTAATTAAGCAGTAGCTAATTAACAAAGATTGCATTGAAGTCTATGGGGATAAGCGTTTTTTTTTTTTCAAAATAAAAATTCAAATAATTTGAATATCAATAAATCCTGCGGAGGAAAGATGCATTGAAACATTAAAATTACAAAGAAAATTGGAAACATTTTTTTTACCGGCTAAAATTTTTTTAATTGATTTTTTTTATTAATTAGAAAAGGGGAGATAACTCTTACCAAAATTCAAGGTCATGAATAAGGACACATCCCACTATACATACTTATAGTAATAAATGGGGAGTATGTCTAAATAAACTGAGTATTCAATGCCTACATATATGTTATGTTTTCAATTTCATTGAATTTGTTCCTATTAGGGATTGAAGACCTTAAGTTATCATGACCATACATGTATATATTCAGCACTGTCTAAAGCAAGTTTATATACATCACAGACATGAACTTTCAATGCTGCTTGATATTCATGGAGCAAAGCCTTTTTTGCTATAGCTATTATTTCATTACTTTGCTCAGTATTTTTTCTACAGCATACACAAAACCCTCTAGTGAAAGAAATGTGAAATTATTGTCATTTTCTTCGTGTTTATCATATTCTACATTATCTTTTATTTATTAATTCTTTGTCGACTTGTAAATGACCAGAAGCTGATGCTACATGCAGGGATGACCGATTGCATAAATCACACATACATTTTTTGGCACCATTTTCAATTAGTTTCTCTGCAACAAGAAGATGTTTTTCTTGAAAGGCAAAATGGAGGGGCGTCAAATTATTTTTATCGCGTTGATTATACTCAGCACCATGGTGTATCAATTTTTCTACAACAGACAGCAGACCATTTTGTGAAGCGAAGTGCAGAGCTGACTGTCCGTCAGTATTACACTTGTTTATGTTGATGCGGTGCTTAATAAGCATTTCAACAACAGGCAGATGACCTACAATTAATGCATAGTGTAAAGATGACAGACCGTCGATATCACACTTGTTGACGTTGGCGTTATATTCGATCAATTTCTCTACAACATCAACATGTCCTTCTGTTGATGCAAGATGTAGCGGTGATATATTTTCTTGATTACATTGATTGCATTTAGCACCATGATAGAGTAATGTTTCTACAATGGGCAAATGACCATTCTGTGCTGCTAAATGTAAAGGAGATAGACCAAAAATGTCACATCTGTATATGTCAGATCTGTGCTCTATTAGTTTTTTCACCACAGGAAGATGCCCTTTCCATGACGCTAAATATAGAGGTGATCGACCTTGAACATCACACTTATCGATGTCGACAAGATTATGAATTAATTTCTGTACAACAAAAAGATGACCCTCTTGGGACGCTC
>NW_026939584.1:0-95239 GCF_032062105.1 Saccostrea cuccullata | reverse complement strand
AATACTTGAACACTGTCAAGAATGATCACCAGTTCAAGGTAAACTCTGGTGGAAACAATATTAAGGCACTGAATGGACACTAAATTTTGGCTTGAATTTTTTTTAAGAAAAAAAAAGAAACATAGATAACAAATTCTCACTACCACCTTATAATTATTTTTAAAATTACTAATTTTTCAACATGGGTAGTATTTATTAATATTTACATTTCCGATAAATTTCCCCTATGATTCTTTTCAAAATAAAATGCAGTATATTTTCTCATGAACTACATTAGGTATGTATCACGAATAAGCATGAATATCTCCATTGTGTCGTCACAATACTTCTTTGGACGTCAAAAATTATAGGCACACAGATTTGTTTTAAAAATGACAGTTGAACAGCGTAAACTTATGGCAAGTCATCAAAAAAATAATGTAAATATAAGAAATGAATTCAATTTTTTGAAGATTCATGAGGCATATGAACTACAACGCTTCATGCCGGCATATATATCATGAAGCGCCAACTTGCTTCATGAAATATGCCGGTGTGAAGCGTCGTAGTTCATAACCTCATGAACCTTCAAAACTTAAATTCATTTCTTAAATGTATTATAATAATATAATTTGTTTTTTAAAAAAAATAGGCTATCTTGTTTATCTTTATTTTTTGTAGTTGATTTAGACTATTGATTATATAAAACACATAAAACATTAATTAACAACACGAACATCAATATTACCTCTTAATTCTACTTGTAATCTTTTTTAATTACATTTTACGATACTTTATTTTAGCCAGGAACCTGTATAGTGATATTCTTCTACACGATCAACACAAAAACACATGCATATCTGTATGATATATGTAAGAGTTTCCTTTCTGCAATTTTTTACAAACAAGTTGTACTACTACTTTTATTAACAATGTTAATATCCGGATCCTTTATTAACATACCGGTTCTGAAACGACTGGCGGAACTATAGATACAGGAGTTGCACTAATGTTGTGAACAAACTATAACGTTTCCTTCCCCCGAGTATATTAAATAAATAATATTTTCTATTATCTTGTAACACTAGTAAAATGTAGCAGTGACTTGTTCTTCTCCGTGTGACGCTTATAAACAGTAAATAAACTGCGCAGTATTAAGTTGCGCCGAAACACTCTGCAATAATGCTGTATGAATAAATATTCTAAAGGTTGTTATTATTCAGATAAATTCTACACTTTTCAAACCTTACATAATGAAACCAACGATCAGCAATGATCAATGAATATGTTTGTTTCCGTACCGCGTTTCTGAGAAAATCTTCCACTACTCCACATCAAAAATGGCGAGTGAGCCTCGTTTTTGGAAAATTGGTATAGGCCCACCGCGCCCGATTGAAAAAACAAATAAAAAAACTCAGCACTCTTGCTTTTATTCCTGACGTACACAAACTAAACAAAAATTGATTATGCATCAAAAATGCAGAATCACTCACTTCCTGAGGGTGCCTCTATATAACTATAACCAATAATTGCTTTGCTGTTCTTGAGAAGAATTTTTAAAAAGATTTTTCCAATGTATTTCTATGTTCAAATTTGATCCATCATTGTGGCCCCACTCTACCCCAGGGGGGCATGATTTCAACAAACTTGAATCTACACTATGTGAGGATGCTTCCACATGAGTTTCATGTTTCCTGGCCCTGTGGTTCTTGAGAAGAAGATTTTTAAAAGATGCCATTAATTTCTCATTAATTCATAATTATCTCCCCTTGGAAGAGGGTGTGGCCCTTCATTTGAACAAATTTGAATTATCTGCACCTAAGGATACTTTGTGGCAAGTTTGGTTGAAATCGGCTCAGTGGTTCTTGAGGAGAAGATGAAAATGTGAAAAGTTTACGACAACGACAACAACGACATGTACAACAACGACAACAACGAGGACAACGACAACAACGACAGACGACGGACAAATTTTGATCAGAAAAGCTCACTTGAGCCTTCGGCTCAGGTGAGCTAAAATGGAACTAAAAGCAGTATTACCAAAGCTAAGCTTACCAAAATGCTCAAACCCTGTGTTTTCTATTGTTACTGCAAAGAGTAAAAAAATCATAGCAATTTCAGTTTAAAATACTGTGAATACTCTATATATAAACTCGGTATAATTTGAAGGGTCTTTAAAAATGTATTTGATTATACTTTTTTTCTTACCTACAACGTCTCAGGACAAACATATTATAAATTAAAGAAATTTAAAAATAAAAGAAATTTAAATATATATATGATAAAACACTGACAAATGTAAAACAAAATTTCTGAGATCTGAATGGGTTTATTGAATTCTGTATTCCGTTTGATGACTTACGTTTCAGTTCCCGTATGTCTCTGGTGTTTTGCTCTACATCTGAGATCAGCGACTCTATTTAAACAAATAGCTATACTAAAGTATACATACATGTATATAAATGTCTTGATGTTAAAGGTTTGTATACTATATACAGGGTTATTTTTGTCCTTTCATGCTGTAAAACAAATTTGCCCCGTTACATGTTACATGCTTTAAGGAATCAATCGGATTCTGAATCCATGTCAGGTTTTGATGAATCATCGGACTCTGATTCAAACGACCCGGCTAAGAAGGACAAATAAATCAAAAACTGTGTAATGCTCGAACGTCCCGGGACTTTGATTCTCGATCAGAGGACTGGAATAAAATATTACGGGTTTTTTTTCTATAACAAATATATGCATTTTTAGATTAATTCTTATATGGGAAAGTTAGAATTTATCTCAGTTAATGTCAGGGGTTTAAATACCCCCGAAAAAAGACGGAAACATTTTACTTGGTTGAAAGAATGTAATATAGATATCATTCTGTTGCAAGAAACACATTTTTTAGAAAAAAATGAATCCGTATAAAATTTAGACTGGAGAGGAAAAACATTTCACGCATATAGCGACTCGGCATTCAGTAGAGGCGTGTCTGTTCTAATTAACGAAAAAATAGATGTAAACATAATTAATGTAAAAAAGTCGATTGATGGTAGAAAAATTCTGATAAATCTTGAATTCGATGGTAATATTTTTACAATAGTGAATATGTATGCACCTACTGAAATTAAGAAGAGGTGTGAATTTTTCAAAAACTTAAGAGACCAGTCAGCATTCATATATTGGCCCAACGTTGGTAGAGTAACGGTCTGTTGGGTCAAGGTTGGTGTTGTTATAACATGATTGGGCCAACATTGGGCCAATGTTAGACATTATGCTCTTATTGCCAATATCAGCATATGTCAGTTATTCGTTGTTGGGCCAATGTTGGTCCCATGTATCTTAATCTCACATAAGTTGTCGTGATAACTTACATTGGTTTTACATTGCTGGGCCAACATTGGTCCAATGTATGTAATTTTCACAGAAATTACTATCTTAAACATTGGTTCTACATCGTTGGACTTACGTTGGCCCAATATTGAATACTGAACATAATGAACATATATGCAGGTGTACAACGATTGGGCCAGAGTTGGCAAGATAGCGTTGGCACAATGTTTCAAACTTAGCATAAAATGGTTAGACTCGTGTAGTTGGACCATTTTTGTCAAAGATATCCTGCAACAGCTGGGAGGATAATTTTACTAAAATGTTGATCATTTATGAGTATGTAACGCTACACACGGGTAACTGAATCAGTATACAACTATACATTAAATGTATCCTATAATAAGTTAATAACATTAATTTTGTCACTCCCAGGAGGGTAATAAATTAAGTTTTTGAGTTAAATAGAGGTCAGCTAGCTTTCCTCGGGTGCAAGATGTAGAGAACAGAGACAAAGGACTGAATTTTGTTTGAGGATAGACGCAGTTAAAGCAAAATATGAGTATTTCTGATTTTTTTTTTGTGTGCATGAGTATTTTAAAAGGAAATTTTCTATCAATGATCATAACATAGTGGAACAGATTTTGATCTTCAATGTAGCAAATTCGATCTGTACATGTATGCATATTCTTTTCTCATTATATGCGATTTTTGGTTTAAATTTTTGTATGTGGAATAAATCTAAACTCTTGTCCTTTAAGATAGAAATGAGTAAAATATATACACTGTAAATATAATAATTAACTCATTAAAACGCTCCATTTTCGCACATGCATGGGAGAACGTGGGGAGGGGGCGATCCTTGTTGATAGAGACACATGCATATATGTATAATCTTTATAAGTGATATTATCATGTAAATCTATTTCCTTGTCTACAACTAACTTTGAATTATGGTCTATAAATACTATAATATTAGTTCCCTTAGACCAGTATTCTGTACTTTCAATAAGGTCTCAGACAAAGTCCTAAAAATTGTGCAGCGATCTCGGGTCATTCCGATACTAACCGGAAAAGTCCAAGTATGTGTGATTCCCAAATACATTTATAATTTCTTATTTCTGTGTCTTATACCTTTTTAATTTTGTAAATAATCATATGACATTAAACCGACCCATTATAAACAGTACGAATAAAAATAGTTGAAGTATTTATTGAAGAGCTATGGTAATATCATTAAAGCATTAAAATCAAATTTTTTAGGTAAGAAAACCTAGAACGATTAGAGGGGACAATACAAAGTGTTCGGAGAATTATGAGTTCAATGATAGATATTGGTGTTGCAAAGAAAATGAACTGGCTAGGGGGGATGATAATTAAGAGAGCATTTTCCTTTTTCTCATTGAAAGATGTGTAGCTGTGTGAGTATTTTTTTTTTTTACAGATCTTTAAAAATATTATTTTATACTCCCAAGATATACTGATCTTGGTTTGTTTGTTTAAATGTGTGTGGATCGACAACTTACAAATTTAGTTAAACATGAAAAATATGTCTAATTGTCAAAGATCAGACATGTGTCAAGGGTAATGCATCAAAGTCACATCAATTAATTGAGCTAAGATTACAATTTTTTCCATACTTTTGACATAATGTTGCACAAATATCTTGTCATCAAAATGATTACAAGTAAAGTAAACCAAAAACACATATGTATTTTAATTTGTACATTAGTTTATCTAATTCTGTGCAATATAATATTTAAAATATTTTAATCCAACATAAATTGTGTAATTACCTGTAAATACCGAAACAGTATTTTTCTATCTTACTTCGAAGGGCAGATCAATCTAGTGACATAAATAAATCTCTGTAGTGTGCAGTTTTAAGTAATTAAAAACATTTTTTTTCACATAAAAAATAAAATCACAGTATCTTATTTTGACAGTAACTGTGAGAATGAATGGATGTCGCAAAGATGCAAAAGACAAAGATATCGAAGATGCTGAAAAGGACTAGTTATGATACTCTTGCGATAGGGATTGGGTTAGGAAGGAGAGGAAACAAAAAACGACAGCAGAATAGAAGGAGACCAACCGATGCATGGCCTTGAAATGACTTTGAAATTTTTGGTATCTGGTGAATTATCATTATAACCCTTTGACTTTATTTAGTTTTTAATTTTTGATTTAGTGTTTTTAATTCATTTCAATGATTTAATTAGTAAACCGTATCAAATTATCTTATTCTTGTTATTTCTCCCACTTATTGGAAATTAAAAATATGAGTCATTGGTTGAGAACATTGGGTCAACGTAAAACAAACTCTGGGCCAACGTAAAAAGACGCTGAGCAAATGTGAAAATAACACCGGCCCAAAATCAGAGAAACAAAGGACCGATGTAAGCTAGAGGAACGCTGGGCCAATGTAAAAGAAACTTTAAGCCAACGTAAAAGACACATTGGGCCAATGTGAAAGACATACTGGGCCAACATATGTCCAATATTTGTAGTCTGTACATAGGCCCAACATATATCCAAGGTTGGGCCAACATCCATGCAATCGGCGTCTAATGGTGGGCCAACGTAAATCCAATACGTTGGCCCAACATCAGCCCACTTTGCACTTAAACATTGAACAAACATTGGTATGCAACGTTGGGCCAACAAAATTAATATTGTTGGCATAACATTGGGCCACTATATTGATGCTGACTGGGAACTTTATTTCAACAAGTTGTGTCAACGAAAATATTATTCTATGTGGAGACTTTAACTGCCAGATAAATAATATTAATAATGTAGATAAAAGTGTAAATTATTTAGAAGATTTGATACGGCATTATAACATGGATGATATTTGGAAAAAACAAAATCCAGGTATGTCAGGTTTCACTTGGTGTGATGCAAAAAATAATCCTAAAAGTCGAATAGATTACGTTTTTATAAATAATTCTTTTTATTATAGCATAGCAGATATTAAGGTTAGAAAAATTCCAGTGACCATAGATACTTAAAATTTAGTTTTGATATCGATAAAACGAAAAAAGGTCCCGGATATTGGAAACTTAACGTTTCCTATCTCGATAATGAAAAACATAAAAAAGGTATTTTGGACATTATTCATTGTATAGATTCCACTTGAAATCCTATAATGACATGGGAATTAATTAAACGAGAGGTTAAAGATTTCTCTATTTATTTTGCAAAAAATGAACAAAAATCAATTAAGCAAAAGATAAGAGCAATAGAACGTGAAATAGAAGATATGGAGGAAGGAAACGTAGAAAATTTTGATTACAAAAGACTGAAAACTTTAGAAGCGGAACTTAATGCTATTTAAGACAGAAAATCTAAAGGTTCGCAGATAAGATCTAAAATTAAATGGATCGAGGAAGAGGAGAAAAATTCAAAAAAAAAATTTAAATTTAGAAAAGCGCAATCAATCATCAAAATTAATTAAAGAAATAAAAAACAAGAGAAGGAAACAAAATCAGTAAAACTAATGCCATTTTAGGTGAAATGTATTCTTTCTATAGCGAACTATATACGAGTAAAGACATTTCAAAAAATAAAATAGAAAAATATTTATCTGAGATAGACGATATCCCTAAATTAAGTGAAGAAGATAAGATATTGTTAGAAAAATTTCCAACATATGAAGAGTGAAAGGAAGCTGTTGATAGCATGAAAAAAGAAAAATCACCTGGACTAGATGGCCCTCCTAGTGAATTTTATCAATGTTTTTGGGGAAAACTTGGGCCCTTCTTTTATAAAGCACTTAATGATATTTTTGATTGTCTTACACACAGAAACTTTCTATTATATCACTGATTCACAAAAAGGGTGAAAAAGATATTTAAAAAATTATAGACCAATAAGTTTAACAAACACAAATTATAAAATCATTGCCTTTGGCTTTGCAAAAAGATTACAAAATATACTATATAAGTTGACTAATGAAAATCAAACTGCATACATAAAAGGGAGATATATCGATGAAAATGCTAGATTGGTACTTAACGTTTTTGAATACTGTGAAAGAGAAAATTCAGATGGTATTTTACTTTTCTTACACTTTGAAAAAGCCTTTGACTCGGTTGAATGGAATTTTCTTTTCCAAGTCTTACAACAATTTAATATTGGCAATAGTTTTATAAAGTGGGCAAAAATTTTATATACAAATCCAATGTTTAAAATGAAAAACAACGGCTGGCTTTCTTAAACCAGCGAAATGACACGAGGAATTAGGCAAGGCTGTCCTATTTCCGCTCTCTTGTACCTATTTGTCGCAGAAATTTTGGCTATTAAGGTAAGTCACTCATCAGCTTTTTAGAAAAGTTCACGCAGAAGCTTTTACTTCAAAACTACTTATTAAAATTCAATTTTTATAATATATTTAAATTCAACTATGTAAATTTTTTAACATTCAAAGAAAACGCTGCTCAAAAATCTACAAAGAAGCAAGATTTAAGAGGGACAATTTCTTTTGGTGGAAGTATATTTATCAGAAAATTCTGCAAATCTGCACATTTATAAAATTTAATATAATGGAAATTTAGCCTCACATACTTTTACTCGGAGAATATTTTCTGTTTTGATATTGCTAAAAATATTTAATATAGGTCTTATTTTATATTTTTAGATTAAGTTTTACACCTTCCCTCAACAAACTTTTCCAAAAATTGAAAATATATTAAAGAAGTCAAGGTCAAATTTACACCATTTTTAGCCTGAAAATAACATATTTTGACAAATATTTCAAAATTAACATCACTGACCCCACCTTTTTCTTTCATTATTTTAAACTACTCGATACTTGTGATTGATCAGCACTCAAGTCGTAAAAAGTTTGATATAAGAAAATTTTTAATTGCCTATTAAGTTTTTTGATACCCAAAATATGTTATTTTTTAGTGCAAAAGGGTCACACAATAATTTACGCGCATTAATTTGCAAGATTTGTTTAATGATAAATATTATTAAAACTATTTTACGTAAAATAAGATTACATTTATTGCCATTCTTACATCTAATCAAATATAATAAGGGTTAAAGTAATTAACCAAAGAAATGAAATTTAAGTGCAAAAAGATAAACTTAAATGTACCGTAGATTAGTAGGATGCACACTGACCCCCTATTTTCTTTGCGATTTTGAGTTACACTTTATGAGTACTTATCCAAAATATATTTCTCAAAAAATCCTTGATATAACAAATTTCAGGAGTGACTTACCTTAAAATAAAATGTGATACTGATATAAAAGCATCACAATTAATAATCATGAAATTAAAAACATCCAACATGATAAATTACAAGAACATGCGGGATCAAAAGTAAACATGCATAAGACAGAATGCATTTTACTCGGGGAACTAAAATATTTATATGATGAACTCTACGGTATAAAATTACAAATAAATCAGTAAGATACTTGGGAATATTTATAGGACATGATAAGGAAGAATGTTACACTAAAAACTTGATGAAAATTTATCACGATATTGAAAAACTTTTTGAATCCTGGAAAAGAAGAAAACTAACGTTATTTGGTCAATCATGTATAGTGAAGACACTTACTATATCTAAACTTACATATGTTGCCTCAATACTTACTCTTCCTAATAATGATTACAATAGAAAAATACAACGTCTAATTTATAACTTCATTTTGGATAAAAATGAACGAATTAAAAGAAACACGCTAATAGGTAGAATTGCAAAAGGTGGCCTCTCAATCGTAAAATGTAAATTAAAAGCTTTAAAAGCAGCTTGTGTATCTAGATTGTTAAAAAGAAAAGGTATTTTGTACATTTTTGATGGCTATTGTAAAAAATCAAATTTTGATTTTCTCTATGTGTTAGGTTTTTCTGATAGAAAAATAGAAAATATGGAAAAATTAGACAAACTACCTATATTTAATCAACAAATGTTATGTTGCTTTAATGAATGTAAGCCCTGTTTTTGAACAACTTGTCTTCCGATAATGTTCTTCGACAGCCGATATGGAACAATTGTAACTTTGTTTATAGCTAGGAGAAATACATTATTCTTTAAAAACTGGATATCCAGTGGGATTTTACATGTTAAAGACTTATTTGACGATGATGGTAATTTTAAGTAATTTTTAGATTTTTCTAATTGTATAAAAAACAAGTCAAACTAGTGTGAATTTAAAATTCTTACTTCTGTTTTCAAACCTTTGCTACTAAAGTGTGATTTTTCAAATTGAAATTATTTTCTTTTCTACACAGGATATGTTAATATCATAGATCAAAGATGTAACTTTTTCTATGACAATCTTGTACACAGAAAATTTTGTAAACCATGTTATCAAATAGTTTTAGGCAAAGAATTCAGTGTTGAACCCTCAGAATGGAAAAATATATATCAATATAATTTAATTTCATCTGTATCAAGCAATTTCATTGGCTGAATCATTCAGAGGAACATATAATATTTTGTTATACCCTTATAAATATCATTCTATATATTTATTACTATTAAAAAGTCCAACAAAAGAACTGTTTATTACGTCGGTCTAACAATTTCACTATTGACCGGTCTTACATAAGAATTGTTAGACCGCAACGTCACTCGTCTGTTACGTCACAATTAATTAATCATCGTGAAATATCGGCGACGCGAAAATAGCCGAAGTTAAGAGCTACAAGAGTTGTTGCTAACAGCTAGGTAGGGAAGAAGGAAGAGTATATTTTGTGATAAATAATTTTTGTGATACAATAGATATATAATTGATTTTTTTTTCTCAGCTTGATGTTTTATATTTACTGAAGAAGCCATAATTTTCCATACAAAATAATTGATAATATAGCGTGTAATGATTAAATTGATCACTCTTAAGTGAGCAGTGAAGGGTATAACAAAACAGTTATAGACTGGGATTCGGGCAACATATGATTTGTTGGACCTGAAGGTGAAAATGTTGCCCTTGGCCTGCGGCCTCGGGCAACATTTTCACCTTCAGGTCCAACAAATCATATGTTGCCCTCATACCCAGTCAATAACTGTATATTAATTGTATAAAATAACTTGCCTACGTCACAATGAGTTACGTCAAAAACGTATTACTCCGCTTGACGTTACTTTTAAAATAATTCTCAATTTGAAGCCTTTTTCCTGAGGAAATATTGTCTCATTGTCAACTCTGAAATTAAATTATAAGGAATGAAGCTAACTTTAACTTATGTTATCCGATATAACAAAACTTGGGGCAGTTTACGCTTTCTTATAAACCGCTTCGCTTTTAAAATAAAATTTAATTATTAAAATAAATATTAAAATAATAATTTTTAAATAAACTTTTAAACAATATTCTTTGTTATAACTTCTATCTCAGTAAATAGCAAAAGAAACGAGTAGCCAGTGCAAGTTATGCCACGTGAATGAAACTTCAAAACATCTCATTTTTGAATGTAGAAATGTTATTGAAATATGGAACAGATTAAGTTTATACCTGAAAATAAATATCAAATTGAAACATGTTATAATTATATTCAGCTAGAAGCGCAATAGAAAAATTGTATCACTTAACACATTCATCTCTTATGTTGCCTTATTTACAAATATAAGATGTACTGTCGAATAAACTCCTTAGATGAAACTAGTTATAACATTTTCAATCACGTTAAATCTTCAATTTTTTTCTATGCTTCCATTCTGAAAAATTTGAAATCACTTTTTAAAAAATTTGCATAAAGTTGTCTGAAGGTTATATTGTCATATTGTTTGTAATGTAATTAGTCTGTTATATATATATTTCACTGTTTGTTTGTATGAAGAAATGAAAATAAATTTACAAAAAGAAAGAAAAAAAAGGCCCCATCTTAAATTCGCCCAATCCTAGTTTTAACTTAGAAATTAATACTTATTTTTTTTTGTTTTCTCCCTCTCACACTGTAAAACAAATTTGCCCCGTTTAAAGAAATTATACAGATTTTTTTATTCGCCCCGTTTTAAATTTGCCCTATTTTGGGCAGGGCGAAAGAGGCGATATAAAATGTGGGCGATAATTTCCTTGTATACAGTATTTCTGACATTGATATTTTAATGACACACACACACATATATATATATATATATATATATATATATATATATATATATATATATATATATATATATATATATATATATATATATATATATATATATATATATACTATTTTCAAATACTGCAGTATTGTCTTTCTTAGTATAGAGATGTAATCGTAAGATTTCACATGCCCAGACAGCTTCCTTAACTGGACATAATCACAATATTTGATTCCCCCTCTGAAGTCCATGATAATTATGCTATCTATTAAGATATGAAATAGATGGAGCTACTACGTTTCACATTAAGAAAAATATTCACTTACTAGTTCTCTTAAAACGTTTGTTATCACACATGTAAGGATTACGAATGTACAGTGAAGAAATTCAGTTTATATAATAATATCTTAATTAACATTGTTCTACTCCTTAAAAAAGTAAGTCGTGTCTAAATAGGAGGAATTTTTTCATGAAAGCAAAAAATAAACCACCAACGATTTTAAAATTTGTAGTTCTAAAAACCAATTATTTATTCTAATTTTGTTTTACATGACTGCATGTAATGAAAGAGAAAGACACGATTTGAAATTAAAACAAAATAATTTAATTTCACTCGTATCAAGCAATTTCATTGGCTGAACCATTCTGAGGATTTATTTGCGGTTTATAAAGCGTAAACTACCCCAAGTTATGTTATATTGTATAAAAGAAGTTGAAATAAGCTTTATTCCTTAAATTATTTAAGTTGTTACAGATGATACTTTAAAGGATGAAAGATTTAATTCATTTTGTATAACATAATTTGTCTACTCACAATGAGTTAGGGCAAAAACGTATTTCTCCGCTTGACATTACTTTTAAACTACATGTATATATGCTAAATTTTAAGCCTTTTGCCAGAGGAAATATTGTGTCATTGTCTACACTGGAATTCAATTAGAAGGAATGAAGCTTATTTCAACGAACGTATAACTCGATATAACATAACGTTGGAAAGTTTACGCTTTTTTGATATAACCGACTCGCCGTTTATAAAGCGTAAACTGTTTTGTTCAGTTATATCGCATAAGGAAAGTTGAAATAAGCTTCATTCATTGAACGTATTTACTAATAAACCGTACCTAATACTGTAAGCTGTTTTATCCATTTCATTTCCATTTCCGGGTCCATTTTGTCTGTTTTGATAAAGTCTACTGATTTCTGATGTTTTGAAACGCCAAAATAGATATCAACATCTTCGGCAATTTTGCGAATGTTCATAAACTCAGTCTGGAAATCGGCATCGGGTATACCTATTTCAACAGCGTGTCCGTAGTGTTTGTTTCTGATGAACCTTATACGCTCCATATTTGCCGATACACTTCTATCTGTAGGATCAGGATCATTACCCCAACCCTTATTGTGTGCAGGTAGATTTGTCACATTACGCAAGAGAGCATATAGTAAGGATATATCCATATCGGAATAATCTCCCTTGTAGATTTTGGAAGATGGCGGAAAAATCAAATCTGCCTGAGATTTATTGAGCTTATTCGTCGTATCTGACTTCATCCAGCTTTTAACTCTCCTGGACAGGTCAGTCGTTGGAACCTCGTTGAGAAGTACATCCCTCATAATGTCAGCACATGGCCCCAGTATAAGGCGGCTGGTTCGTGCTAAGTTTGTTGTTTGTGGTGTAGACGCATACTTTGAACAAGACATGATCTTGTTTCTGTTTGTATTCCAACTATTGCAGTTTATCCTGAAAATATATGATGCATTAAATGACATATTGTTATTCCCTGTTAATCAATGTTGAAAGCGTTCAAGAAAAACAAAATCTTTAAATAAATAGCCGTTCTGTTCATTTTCCCGTCATGGGTTATGGGTTTTAAAATTCAGTTAATGTTCTAGAAAGATGATTATGCATAGTACTTAATGATCATGTGATGGTTTTATAAAGAGCTATGTGGCAACGAACTTTGAAAAATTTTTCAAAGTGCTTTAAAATTGGTACAAAATCAATGCACTTTGAAAAACAATTTCAAAGTGCGGTAAGAGTGTACATTAACCTTGATTTTTTTTACTATGGGAAATTTAACGCACTTTGAAAAATTTTTACATGTGTATAAAATAAAAATTCTAGACTTAGATTATAGTAGTTGAGAAAATCAATTTGTAACAATTATCTCTTTCGTAAAACTTGTAAATTTACATGTATTGATTTAACCTCATTGACTACAAGGAGAGGACGAGTAGAAGGTGTCTCAGCCCAACTCTTTTTCCCTATACATCATTAGCCGTCGGTAGCTAATTGAACGTGGACCCCCCCCCCAAGGTAAGCCGCAATATTCAATGCCTATATTATGTATATATATGCAATACGTTAGTGTGTCTTAGCCCCTTCCCGGTACCGATGCTACACCCATATATACAGTATATATTTATTTGCATACATGTAACTGGTGAGACGTTAAAAACTTTCAATAAATTTTAGTTTAATACATATAAAATGCATGCAAACTGGAAAACATGCAAGGGAGAGATAATTTTCAAAGAGTGGCAAAATCACTAACTTACACATCCCATCCTGAAGTGACCTCATCACCGAAGAGATATCAAACAGGTTCTTTAATTTATCATACCTAAGATTTGCAAGAATATTGACCAAGCCATACACATTTTTTTTCAAAGTACGTTAATATGGTCGATATTAACGCACTATGAAAACAAATCTTATTTTTTCAAAGTGCGTGGTCCAAAATTTAACGCACTTTGATTTTTTTTTCAAAGTGCGTTGTAACAGCTCTACTATACATATTTACCAAATTTACTTTCACTTTAATGTATTAAAAAAACGAAAGAATAGGCATATTCTTTGAAAGAATTTCATTTATTGTGCAACCTTTTTAAAAAAAGTTATTGGGCTCTTTGAAGTTAATTCTAGGCCAGGAAAATACTTTCAGAATGTTGATATGCAATGATCAGATGTAAATATTTGTTTGAGAGACATATCTCTTAATTTCATCGTGAGGAAATTGGCGGCTTTACTTTTATTTGGTAATGTTCGAGTAGAAGACTGCATACCGACAATCAGCTATAGTGGTATATCGATGTATAGAATATATAAATACGCCTTCCTGCTTACGTGGAAACTAAACCCCACTCCTTAACAAAAGAACGCACAAAGGGAGATAATCTCGAAACTTGCATATTTGGTATAAGGAGATTTAAAAAAAGTAAAATACGTACATATCGCGCAAGTTGGTGTGCTTTATAATGTAATATTAAATGATTAGAATGATTTGAAGTAAGACATTCAAATTTTCACATGAAATGATTAAAAAAAAATGAGAACTATCTAGTAAGCTATAAAAATTCTGTACTTCATTTAGAAGTTTGGTTCTTATTTTTCACATATTCTTTTATTTCTTTCAAGTCCAATATAAGTCAAGTTTCAATGTTTAGTTTGTAAGAAGATAATCTTTACCTAGTTATGCCTCTTTTAAAGTTATTCAGTAATGTTTAATATTCTTCACATTGGAAATCACTTTTAAGCTTTACATAAGAATCCATCTTTCCATAAAAGGTGTTCTATTGTTTCCTCTTCTGAGTGGCGAAAATTGCAGTATTTAGAGTCATTTTTGTTAATTTTGAATAAAAATGAATTTGTTGCTAAAATTCTGTTTATAATTCTATATTGAATCCATTGGAGTTTACAGTCTTTTGTCACTCTGAATGGTATTTTGTGGAATTTTTTCCATTCTTTTTTGTCAATCGTAAAACCTAACTCCTTTTTGTTTTTCCTGTTGTCACAGAGGAGTTATGGTTAAGAATTTCACAAAAACATTTGGATTTGTGACATTTCATCACCTTGTAGATATTTCTCATAACTAATTGGCTTTCTCGCTTTTTAATAGGTATGTCAAGGCCAGAATTTTTTATCCAAGACTTAATAGCATGAACAACACTACTATATTCTAAAAAATTATCTTAATCATGGGATAGGTATTACAAAAAAGATTCAAAACTTAGAAAAGAACCATCTTCATTAATATCATTAACTCTTTTAATGTTGTTGTTCACATTTGTTTATTATAAAAGGGTTTCCCCCAATATGAATCATTGGGTTGTAAAACAAAGGTGAGTCACCAGCAACTTTAGATACTATCTCATGATTTTGTAGTATCATATAGGATTTGAAAACGTCTATCCAAATTTTTTTTTTCAACGTCTTCAGATAGGTTGTGGCATAATCAACTCCACAGTTTATAAATTTGTCTAAGTTGAAATGTGGAATGAGATGTTCCATACCCCTATTTGTAAAAATGAGCTGTCTTATCCAAAATAATTTCATAGAGGATATAAAAGACTTTTTATGGGAATGTGTTTATACACAATTATTTCTAGAAGAATTTTTATTTTATTTATTATAAGATCTTTTATTTTAGGTTACATTGAGAATAAAAGATCTTTTCGTAATATTGATGACTAGACCAGTCTTCAAGAAAAGGTACAAATTCTTCTTTTAGGTTACATTGAGAATGGGGTGTAGGGGGCTCTGGGTTGAGGTAGCACCCTTGATGTCCTTCATGCTGCGCCCTAATAGGGTGGATGGGCATCACCGGTCCTCAGTCATCCCCTAATCTCTCACGTGTTGGCTCCAAGCGCCACACCCTGGTACAACGTCTCAGCTGGCGGGCTAAACCAAGTGAGGAGGTGGTGTTGACACTGCACCACTAGGAGGCGGAGGAGCTGCGATAGCGGTCAACAGCCAGGGCGGAAGGGCTTCCAGAATAGCTCAACGACCAGGGCCAAGGCGTGCCTCCAGGTAGCGGAGGACTTCGGCTGTAGCTAACGGCCTGGAGAGGGATGGGCGCCGCCAGGTCAAAGCGCCCAAGACACACCATGATGAAGACAACCATAACTGAATCTATACCGGCTCGATCGTCGCCCGGAACAAGGATAGCGCCTTCAGCTTCACACCAGAGCGGAAATGATAAGTACACAAATGGTGCTCAAAGAACAAAGTTACGCGCCAGGGAAAATATTGTCCTCGGCACCTGGAATACAAGAACCTTAAGACAAGAGGGAAGAATAGAAGAAGAACTGGTTTATGGATGAATAGCTATAACTGGAACCTTGTTGGCCAATGTGAGACCCGATGGAAACGCATAGGCGAAACAACAGTGGAGGACACAAGGTGTATTACAGTGGAAGGGATGACATACACAGCGAAGGAGTGGGTTTCCTGGTACATAAAGACACCATCAGTACAGTCATGGGATGCCGCCCGGTCTCAAGTAGACTGATCTCCATCCGCCTGAAAGCAACACCATTTGACATCTCAGTAGTGCAATCATATGCCCCTACAAATGATTACAGTGACGAAGATTTGGATGATTTCTACAACCAGCTACAAGAAATCATTGATGAAACACCTAAGAAAGACATTTTAGTGGTACAAGGTGACTGGAATGCTAAGGTCGGAATAGATGCTCAAGCAATCTGGAAAGATATTTGCGGACCATCATGCAACCCCACAAGAAATGAAAGAGGTTACCAACTGCTGAAGTTTGCCGCCACCTACTAGCTTGTGCTAGGAAACACCCTGGGACTCCACAAACCATCAACGATCTGGACATGGACTAGCCCAGACGGCCAATACAGAAATCAGATTGATTACATTGTGGGCCAAACGCGTTTCAGAGCAGGAGTAAACACAGCACGCACACCTACTTTCCCCGATGCAGACATGTCTTTCAGAGTCCATCTCAAACAAATCAAGATATCAAAGTTTACAAGACTTCTCTTTAACCTGGAGAAGCTAAAAGATCCAAATATAAGAGATTAATTTCAGGAGATGATTGAAGGGAAATTTGCAGCCCTGACTACACTGGATGAAAACAGCTTCGATCTTGAATCAGCTGTTAAGTCTTTCAACGAGGTTATAATTGAATCAGCCAGTGAGATTTTGGGGAAACACCAGCGCCCCAAAAAGCCATGGGTTACCGCCAGCATCTTGGAGCTATGTGACAGGAGAAGGGAGCTGAAAAATGCCAAAGACAAACCAGAAGAAGTTCAGAAATACAGAGAGACACACAACAAAGTCAGGAAGGAGTTGAATAAAGCAAAAAATATATGGATTGAAAAGCAATATTCTGAAATCGAGGAAAACTTTCAAAGGAACAACACCAAGAAGGCGTATCAAGTGGTAGAAGAGCTCACAGCAGAGAAACAGACAAGACCGACAAAGATCCAAGATAAGTCCGGTAAATGCCTAACTGAGGAGAAAGACATACTAGACAGATGGAAAGAATACTGCTCCGAACTATACAACTACCAGCTCAAGGGAGACCAAGCAGTATTAAACTGCCCAATGGCAAACACAGAGGATGATCCACTTCCGATCCTACGAGAAGAAGTTGAATCAGCAATTAATTCTATAAAACTAGAGAAAGCAACAGGTATTGACAACATACCCTGAGAACTAGTTAAGGCTGGAGGAGAAGCAATGATCACAGCTCTTACAACCATCTGCAACAACATCTGGAGCACTGGAATATGGCCAACTCCATGGACACAATCACTGATTATCACCTTACCAAAGAAAGGAAATCTACAGTTATGTAACAACTACCGGACCATCAGTTAAATTAGCCACCCAAGCAAGGTGATGCTGAAAATCATTTTAAATAGACTCAAACCTGTAGCAGAGACCATCATTGCTGAAGAACAAGCAGGCTTTAGAACAGGAAGAAGTACCACCGAACAGATATTCAATTTACGAATAATCTGCGAGAAGTACCTACAGCATCAACAAGATCTCTATCATGTGTTTATTGATTTAAAAAAAGCCTTCGATAGAGTATGGCATGCTGCCTTATGGAACACCATGAGGAAATACAACACCAATTCCAACCTTGTTCGATTGATTGAAGAGCTATACAACAAGGCCACTAGTGCAATTCTCTTAAATAATAGCATTGATGACTGGTTCCGCACAACAGTAGGAGTACGCCAAGGCTGTCTGCTTTCTCCAACCCTCTTTAACATCTTTCTTGAAAGGATTATGGAGGATGCTCTAGATGACAATAAAGGCACAGTCTCCATTGGAGGAAGAACCGTCACAAATCTACGATTTGCTGATGATATTGATGGCCTTGCAGGGAATGAGACAGAGCTGGCTAGCTTAGTAAACTGCCTTGACTAAGCAACTTCTGCATATAGCATGGAGATAAGTGCAGAAAAAACAAAGTTGATGACCAATAACATCCAAGGCATCACCTCCAAAGTCAAGGTCAGCGGAACATGTCTCGAGACAGTGGAGTCATTCAAGTACCTCGGATCCATCATATCTGACGAAGGCTCCAAACCAGAAATTATAGCAAGGATTGCACAAACAACAACGGCATTAACGAGATTACAAACCATCTGGAGAGACAGAAACATCACTCTACGCTCGAAGATCCAGTTAATGCGTTCATTTGCTATGTCGGTCTCCCTTAATGCCTTTGAGACGTGGACACTTACTGCTGAGCTAGAAAAGAGGATTATGAGCATGGAGATGAGATGCTATAGGAAGATACTCGGCATCAATTACAGGGACCATTTGACCAATATAGAGGTCTGCAGGACAGTCACAGAAGCCATAGGACCTCACGATGACCTTCTCACTATCGTCAAAAAGCGGAAACTAAGATGGTACTGCCACGTTTCTCGCTCAAGTGGCCTTGCAAAGACCATCCTGCAAGGCACGGTGAAAGGAGGACGAAAACGGGGAAAGCAAGAGAAGAGGTGGGATGATAACGTATCTGAGTGGACTGGACTGAGCCTCGCTGAAACCCTAAGAGCGGCAGAAAACAGAAATTTATGGATGAAAGTGGTGGATAGGTCTTCTAAGGTGCCCCAACAACATCCATGGAAGTCAAGGGATAGGTGAAGGGATAGGTGAAGGTGAAGGTGAAAACATTGAGAATTATACTGATATTCAAAATACTATTATCCTTTTGCTGAAATATTATTTTTACACATCAAGATGTACTAAGAAATCTTTGAATTTATGTGCTGAAATATCACAAATGAAGTTTTATTATGAAATTCAGACTGTTATATCTTATAGAAATAGTGGAAAAGAAAAATTTGATAACCAGTGGAACAGATGGAACCAACTTTTCTATTAAACTTTCTCTTTTACTCTTCTCTCTCTCTCCTCTCTTTCTCTTGCTTTCCTTTATTCCTCTTCCTACCTCTTTCTATTAAAAAAAATACATTATGTATTTATTCAATGTGTGATATTGTAAAAAGAGATGTAAATAATAAAAAAAGAAATCCATTGTCACAAGTGGTATTGTGTCAATGTTTTATATTAACTTATTGTACAGGTATTGGTAAGAGTTATCTTTATTTGGGCATTAGGAGTTATCGATTATTTCATTTACGCACTAATGGTCACTAGGTTGTACTTGTTGCTATTTTTATCAACGTATACTCGTCGAACCCGTTTGAGTAGTTTGGTCAGTTTTTTATACTGGGTGTTGGCTAGTGTTTGTCAGATGAGGTCTGGACGCCGTGAGTGATACTTTATCCATGCTTAGTGATCTTGGGTGTGCCTTTTATATAACCCATGCTGTGTGAACTTGGGTGTGTTTTAGCTGTTTCCCCTGCTGTGTGATCTTGGGATTCAGGGATGTTTTGTAGCGGCGTTGAGAGCAAGACCTGGGGGCTGACAGTATGATTTTTATGTGTAAAGTGCCACAGCTCAGTAAGTTTTAATACTTTACAATATTTGTTGTTAGCTTTAAAGAGCAATATTTTATGTAAAACTCTTAGCAATATAGCGAGAATGTATATATCTACGCTCTAATTCATTTACTCGTTCAACGGCAAAAATACACGTTTTCTTTTGTTATTTGTTTGTAAAATCTAGTATATTGAACAGATATGTGTTTTGAATATTTTATCAGAAAACCCTATGAAAATTGTAGGTGACCAGAAATTGTATATTAAGCTTTATTTGGACTGGAGGATTTTGCTTACGTGGTGAGGCTACTTAGGATATGGTGGACCGGACGGGACACTATGGTGGACAGTATGGACAATATGGTGGACCGTGGATGACGTTGGAACGTGGTGTGAGACTCGCGTGACAACTATTGTAATGTTGTGAGAGAGAGGTAAAAGAACACGTCTGTCTAGTTTACTAACTATTTATTAAGTGACCATCAGATTGAACATATTCCCATGCATATGATAATGATTGACAACAGATGTAATTAGGGAGAGGAACTTTATCGTGAGAACTGATAATGTCAGAGAGCAGTGCTTGATTGAAAATAAACATTCTGATGCTGGCACTCTAATTGTTAATTATAGATTGACAGATTTAATTTAGAGTATAAACATTTCATCCCTCCCTTTCTTTAATTGAAAGCATGTACATCGAAATAATTCTAATTAACGTTTACACTTATCAAAGTTCATGTGGGTTTCATTTTGAGAATTGTTAGTGATTTTCTAAATGTCCGTTCAACTTTGGTGTCTCTATCCACAACATATTCATGCACAATTACTAATGTTATGTACAAAATCACTATATAATTATGATTTGGGGATTATTATGCCCCATTACAAATCCTCACACTATGTACACACGTAATCTTTTAGATGCGCTGGTGGTCTGCGCTCGCGAGTTGACCGTCTAGGCTCCGACTGTGCGGTAATTAAGTCATCACTGTTATCGTCTGGCACCTCGGATGACCTTTCGTGTTCGTTAATTTTCTTGAAGAATGATGCGTTTCTGGTGACTTCTTTGTTATCATTCTTAGCGGTTATCATAGAGCCTTTTTGTTTAACTACTTCGTACGGCTCGGTACTGTATGGAGTTGATAGTTTGTCTTGTTTTTGTTGTTTTACAAGAACTTTGTCTCCCGGCTGCAGCTTATGATCTAGTGCTCCTCTTCTAATGTCTGCATATCTCTTCATTTTTTCTTTTTCTTTTTGATCTTTACGTGATATTTCCGTGTTTTTGGACGATGGAATAATCTCGGGAATTCTGGTTTTTAATTTTCTGCCTAGTAGTAATTCAGCGGGTGTTGCGCTTGTTGTTGCATGTGGCGTCGCTCTATAGTTGCGCAAAAAACAATATAACTCCTGTTTCCAGCTTCTGTGTTCGGCATGTGCGGCTCGAATCGCTTTTCCAATGGTCTTCATGAATCGTTCCGCTTCTCCATTAGCTTGTGGCCATAACGGTGTAATTTTCCTATGTTGAAATCCTAGATGTTTTGCAAACTCCTTGAAGAGTGATCCGTTGAACGGAGGTCCATTGTCGGTTTTGACTACATCAGGAATTCCAAATAAGGCGAAAACGTTATCTAGTTTCGGTATCACTGCCTTTGCTGTTAATCTTGATAAGATTTCGACTACAGGGTACCTTGAATAATCATCAACAACGACCATTAAGTAGGATCCAGATGGAAATGGTCCACAGAAATCCATGCTGACCTCAGACCACGGTCGTTTGGGTAGGGGTGACATCTTCAGTGGTGTGTACTTTTGTCCTGGTACTGATGCTTGACAGGGAACGCATCCTTTACAAAATTCTTCTACTCGCTTATCTATGTTGACAAACCATACCTTTTCTCTGAGTAGCTGTTTAGTTCGGACTATCCCCTGATGACCTTCATGCGCTAATTTGATCACTGTTTGTTGTAATGATCTCGGAATGATCAATCTGTTTTCGATGAGTAACACGCAGTGATTTCCGTCTCGGTGCAAAGTTAGTTCATTTTGCCTTCGTCTAAAAGTTTCAATTGTTTTATCGAGGTCTTTAGATTCTGGAATCTTTTTCTCGGAAATGATTGCTACTATTACTTGTTGAAGGACAGGGTCTTTTTGGGTTTCATCACTGATTTCGGCTAAGGTAAAAGTTTTGGGTACGGCATTCTCTGTTACGTAATTAACGTATTCCTCGGCGATATCTGACAGACTGTTTATCTTTGTTGACTTAGACGGATGTCTGGACATGTAATCTGCTGCATTTGTTTTCCCTGGACGGTACTGTAGCCTAAAATGATATGGTTGCAGTTTTAATCGCCATCTCTCTATTCTCGCGGGAGGCTTTGAGTGCGGATTATTAAAAATCGCTTCCAATGGCTTGTGGTCGCTAATGACTTTGAAATCTTGTCCAAACAGATACAGATGAAAATGTTCACATCCCCAAACAACTGTCAGTGCCTCGCGCTCAGTTTGTGAGTATCGAGTTTCCACATCATTTAACGCACGACTTCCGTACGATATGACTTTGCCTTCTTGTGTTAATAACGCACCAAGTCCTACGGGACTTGCATCAACAATCATTGTTGTTTCCTTTGACGGATCAAAATATGCCATAACTTTGTCACTTGTAAGTTCATGTTTCAACATATCGAATGCATTTTGTTGATCAGACTGCCACTCAAACTTCACATTTTGCTTGGTTAGCTCTCGTAATGGCGCAGTAATTGTTGAACAATTTGGAATAAATCTTCCTACATAGTTTGTCATCCCTAAGAAGCTTCGGACTTCACTTGCATTAGACGGTATCTCAGAGTTCTTTATCGCATCCACTTTTCTCGGGTCTGCGGAAATTCCCTCTGAACTGAATACATATCCATAGAATTCAATTTGCGTTTTGTTGAATTCACATTTTTCTTTGTTTAATGTGAGGTGTTTTTCTTCTAGTCGTTTAAAGACTGCCTCGAGATTTCTGTCATGCTCCTCGCAATTTTGTCCAAACACAATGATGTCATCACTTATGTTTCTAACTCCTTGTAATCCTTCAAGTGCTGTACTAAGCGAGTTCTGGAATACTTCTGCTGATGAGGAAATTCCAAAGCTTAGTCGTTTATATCGACGTAATCCAACATGGGTTGAGAACGTTGTGATGTTCCGAGAATCTGGGTGTAATTCTAGCTGATGATACCCAGCATTCAGGTCAAGTTTGGAAAATACTTTAGATCCATTGAGATCAAGAATCATGTCATCAATGGTTGGCGTGACATGGCGTTCACGTTGTATTGCTGTGTTGGCTTTCCGCATATCCACACACAGTCTAATTTCTCCAGGTTTCTTAGGTTTAGGAGCTACGACGATCGGAGAGACCCATGGTGTGGGACCATTAACCTTTTCAATGATGTCAAGTTTCTCTAATTTCTCGAGTTCTTTTTCAACTTCTTTCCGGACATGGAACGGAATTCTCCTGTGTGGTTGTGAAACAGGTTTCACAGATTCATCGACGTGGAGTTTTACTTGCTTGTGTTTAAGTTTTCCGATTCCATTGAACACTTTTGGGTACTTTTGACACAAAATTTCAATTTTGTCATCACTTAGAGATGCTATTTTCTGCACAATCTGCAGTTGAACACATGTATCGTATCCAAGTAAAGAACCAGAGTTCCCTTTGACAACATAGACGTCCGCAATCTCAATTTTGTTTTTGTTTTCGATTGTTGCTTGGAATTTTCCCATAATATCAAGGGTAGTTTTAGAACCATACGCGAATACACGGGTATCAGCCTTCCGCAATTTCACTTTGTTTTCAAGTTTCCTGAATGTGCTTTCGTCTAAGACGTTGATGCTTGAGCCTGTGTCGACTAGAACATTTACGGGTATCCCGTTGATTTCAACTTTGATACGCGGTTGTCTCCTGGTAATGGTATTAATTTGATCCAACCCAAAGAGGTATTCGCAAGATTCTGAATCAGAGTCGCTATTACATGCCTCTAGCTGTTTCACAGATTTGGGTTTACGATTCATTGATTTGCTCTTTGATCTGCAGACGGATGCAAAATGGCCTATCTTGTGACATGCGTTACATGTCTTACCTTTTGCCGGACACGGTCCTTTCAGATGGGGAAATTGTCCACCACAGTTGAAGCATTTCTCCTTTGAGGGTGTGTCCGTCCGATCACTGGTACCACGTTTTCTTTCCAGGAATTTGGGTACTTTGCGGCGTTTCCTCATTGAATTCACTTCCTCGGCACTTTTGTCGGTCTTCTCAATTTCGCTTGCCTGTTTATCCGATAGTTCAAGTGATCTTGCTAGCTTAAGTTGATCTTCTAGGTTTATGTCGTCCCTCAGTGCTCGTCTTCTTAGTCTTGTTGAGCTGCATCCTTGAATTATCTGTGATTTCACTTCTTTGTCATTGTTGTTGAATTCACAAGTTAACGACAATTGTCTAAGCTTGGTGTGGAAAGTGTCAATTGTTTCTCCGGGTTCTTGCTTGGCTTGCCTGAATTTGTACACTTCAAATTCAGTGTTCTTCTTTGGAGCGAAGTATTCAGTCAACCTTGCTACCGCTGTGTCGTAATCATCACCTGTGTTAGGTAATGTCTCAAAAATCTCATTTACCTCCTCTCCAGCATAGTGTAGTAGCAGAGCTCTCTGTCTGGCTTTGTCGTTCTTTACTCCCATCGCAAGAATGAGATTGTCCAGTCTCAACTTCCATTTCTTCCAGCGTATGTCCGTTGCATTCTCATGCACAGAAAATGGTGGAAAGTTTGGTAATGCCGACATTTTGGATAAACTTCTGCTACAAGTGTACTACACAGTAGAACTAGTATATATCCAAAAAATTATTCACAGAATCCTCGTCGCCATTTTAATGTTGTGAGAGAGAGGTAAAAGAACACGTCTGTCTAGTTTACTAACTATTTATTAAGTGACCATCAGATTGAACATATTCCCATGCATATGATAATGATTGACAACAGATGTAATTAGGGAGAGGAACTTTATCGTGAGAACTGATAATGTCAGAGAGCAGTGCTTGATTGAAAATAAACATTCTGATGCTGGCACTCTAATTGTTAATTATAGATTGACAGATTTAATTTAGAGTATAAACATTACAACTATGATCGAACTTTCAGCCGTATTTTGTTCATTGTACATATGTAGATAAATTCATTGTTAATTTTTATAAACCTTGTTGTTTCTTGGTATACAGGAGGTCTCCCAAAATATTATTTATTTGGGTTTTTAAATTCTTATTGAAAGAATCCATCACAACTTGAGGTCAGTTGTGACATCTATCTTTCCATAAGAACTTTTTTTTCTTTCAAGTTGAGCCAAAAACAAATAATTTTTTTTCGGATTTGGTTATTAACGATAAATTTAAATTTAGATTGTCTCAAAGAGGAGGCGATTTTTGATATTTCTAACAATTCAAAAAATTCAAGAATACAAGAGAATCAGGTATCTCTATTTGTACAAGGTGTTTTAAAATTTATAATAGCAATGTACAGAAGAGAACTGTTATCAGAATTTTCCATTCTATGCCAATACGATTACATTGATTTTATGATATCAATCTAATATGGACATCTTCCAAGTTCTAACATTGCTGCAAAATTTGCACTTTGTTTATGAATACCTAGTATAAATTAACAAAACTTCAAATGAAGTTTCTCAGGTTCTGAAAATTTTCATAAATTGCCAATTGAGATACCATTCGTGAACCGTGATGAATAAGGATTAAACACACCCCAATATACTTGTGCTTCTTTTACTTTACCTACAAATTAAAGTAAACTTTTCTAGTATTATTCCATTTGTCGATTGCATGTATACGATTGTTTTTGGTATATGTGCAATAATTTTACTGATATTCTATTTCTCTGTTGTATCCTTATCAATCCTAAATTATTAAATAAGTAATTTTTACTTGAGAGCATTTTAAAAAACATTTTCAATTTGAATATATTTTAAAATAGCTCTATAAATAAAAATTTGCGAAGAATTAAAAAAATTACATGTAACATGTGGAGTGTAGAAAGAAATTTGAGAATCATTTTACAGTTTTTATTCATTTTAACACATGAAATATTCAATCCGATGTCAGTTTTACAAAACTGAATTGAATGACAATTTTCTTAATCAGCAATCTCAGGATAGAACAATTTCCAAGTTGTCAATGATAACGACCGTAATCAAACTCATAAAAGAGCAAAACAGTAACATTTAACCGGGGAAAGATACGAAATAAAAACGATGTAAAGCAAATGCCTAGAAGTAAGCATCTCCTATCGACCAAATATACCTTTCGTAAGTCCTCTGCTTTGAAATGTTAAAAGGATAAATATGTAGGTCTTAATATACATTCAAACAAATGTTTGAAAAATCTCATCCAAAGAGGACCAAAGAATTAGTTGCAGTAATTAATTGATTTAAGAAGTTTCGAAATGTTGATTTTTAATGAAATATTAGAAATCCCTGTAACATCAATATTTTCAATATTAGACTGCTTTAGTTTAAAAAATTGCTTGTTCCCGGAACTTGCCCCTGCAAAGAAAATCAGATGGAAGACGAAAGACTCAGTTGCACATGATAATAGAGGGAGTTGACGATAGGAAGATTGAGGCCCTCTCATTTGACCTCATTTATGTTGGCTTATCTCTCATATAATGTAGCGTCTCAAAAACGTCAACATTAAACAAATATGGCAGACTCTTTGGTGTCAATTTTCAAATTTATTGGGAGACTTTAAATCGATATATAGATGCAAGTGAACACTTTTAGCTCATAGAGAGTGTTGATATATCTTGATGTCGTATTTAGGACAACAATTATTTAGCATAGCGCATTTAAAGTCGAATGTTTATCATCCACAAAGTTTCTTTGTAAATTTAGGCTGTAAAAGATGATTCGACATAACTGCTTTCTGGGGCCCCTTTTTTCCACAAAGAATAATATTTAATCTACAACGATGATTGTAGTTTTAAAACATGGGTGAATAAATACGACACCCTTTGGATAGTTTCAATAGTTCAGACAAATTTAATTATAAGGAGTATTGTATTATCTTTGATTTTTTAGACCTTATTACAGCTTAATTCGGTCAGGTTTGTGAGAATATCTGTTAAGGCAAGCAAATTGGTGGGTCTTAGTACAATAGAGGGATATGCATGTACGAGAAGACCTAATATGGCTATTGTTATTATTTTGCACATAGTCATTGTCCAATCCGATGACAGAACAACAAAACATGCTGGTTCACACACGTGGGATAGGTCAATTTACCTGTTGTAACTTTCTACATTTCAAACATTGTAATGGTCAGCCAATGCTATTTATAAATAATAATATTTATATTTTCAAATGTTTTCCTTTATATAACACTACTCAAAGCAAGCGTTTTTATAACTGTATAAATACAGGTACGGGGTCAAGAAGTCATAGATGTGCGTATGGATAAACGTTCGACGTAATTTCTCAGTGACGTCATAAAGAATCGACGCGCGTTGAGTGGATTACATACATGCCGTTGGTTTTGAAAAATAATGCATTTCACACGTTAAAAGTCACAATCAGGCAAATTTAAAGTACTAGTATGAATAAGCCACAAATGTAAATATAAGTAATAAGGTATCATTTTTTGAGTTTCATTGGGATGTAAAACGGGTTGGCATATGATCAAATCTTCCACAAAGCCCTTCTGGCTTTATGGAAAATTTGATCATGTGCCAGCCCGTTTTGGCTTTATGAAAGTTTTGATCATGTGCCAACCCGTTTTACATCCCAATAAAACTCAACAAATGATACCTTATTTCTTAAATACACATGAATTGTCAGCATTTAGGGTTTTTAGGACAAGAAATGCACATGAAACTTGTATTCACTGATACTCGGGAATATGTGTACGAGGGCTGTCCCGTAAATCGTGGACAAAGCGTTTTCTCGAAAAGTAATGGGCGCACTAAGCTGAAAATTTCAGTAAATGTTGATCATATTTAAGTGCATGACAATTTCTTTGATAAAGTATAGGCAAAAATAAAGATTTTTTTATGCTTGAATGTGCACGAGGTATTTTTCTACGTCGCAAGGTCAAAAAACAAAGGTTTTATTAAAGAAATGACAAGTTTGAATTCAAAATAAAAGTTTTAAATAAATAAGATTTGGATTAAAATTATCCTTATCCAATTCCACAATCAATTTTGCAGTCTTTGTAAAAATTTTAAGGCATTTGCTTAATTTTTGGCAGTTTCTCGAGCATTCGAAATAGGAAAGTCGTAAATACAACACACGAAAAATGGCGACGTTTTATTACATTACGGCGCACCGGAGAACAGTTCAGTTTTATTTCGATGTTGTAATGACACCTCTAGAGACTTGAAATGACCATAGAAGAAAAAAATATTATAAAAATATCACCATATCTTAAGTATACGAATGAAATAGGAGTTTTCTTAGCGAATTTTTTTTTTATTGATTCCCTGGAGAGTACAAAACATACGGACAAACTCCTAATGTAATAGCAAAAGACGCTGTCACAGTAGACCGCCGATATGAGATTTTTCTATTAGTTGAATGATTGTGAAAACATTGTCCGTAACTTACTAATAAATCTTCAGAGGATCGCATGAGGGTGCCAGTTGGTTCTTCGGCTGTTTAGGGAGACTAAAGAATTTGTATCAATGAAATTCCTAAATTTAAGTCGGACTCATCCAACTTCATTTTCAGCAAAGATAAAACGTGACGCTGTTTTAGACACTTTGACGTTATAATTCATGCGCCTTAAGGTGATACAATACATGGCTAAATTTTTATTTGTTTATTAATGCATATATTTATCTGAAATTTGCTGTGTATATTTCTTGCCAAATCTGGGGGCGTATTTGCTGGGTCGAACGAGACAGGGAGGCATAGACCCTACAATAAGACCACTGAGAGGGCTGCACAGCTAGTTCGAGAACACATAGAATCATTTCCCGCATTAGCGGGTCATTACACCAGAAAAGACTCCAACCGAAAATACCTTGGACAGGACTTGAACATAAAAAATGTATGAGCTTTACTTACAATTACATAAGGGAAATTTGAGAGAAGATGAACTGGTTAGTCAGCCCATCTACAGGCCTACAACGTCGTTCCTCTTACACATGAGGATATATGGGATTTTAAGAAAGTGCAGTCCCAGTCAATGAAATACAGCAAAGTGGAGTACAATGGCACAAAGATCAACTGACTTAATATCAAATGGCTTCGATTCATGAAGGAAGATTCTGATAACATCCTCTTTAAATATGACTTTGAGGAGGAATTTAGGAAGATGAAAGTAACAGGGAGTGGAAAACGCGGACGACCAGAAAAATCCAGAAATCTTCCAAGGAAATAAAATGGAAAACAGCCAATCTCACAGGCAAAGAAAAAAAAAAGACCTTTTAAACTTGTGCAAATCTAAAGTCATCTGTCCAGAATACAATGACTATAATTACAAGAACTTGCCATGCAGCAATAATGTTGTGGATAGACTTCCTGAGCCTGATGCCGATGAAGATGACACTGACAGAAACGGAATAAATCCTGTTTCTACCATTATGTGTACTGTGTATTAAGTTACATACATGTATATACAGTGGTGAATTTATAATACTTGGATTAAGTAGTTCTTTGTGCATGAATATTGTTTAAGTCTTTGTTCTTACGGTGTTTATGCTTACGTTTTATTTTGGATTATGTTGGTATGTGTATTGGCAAACAAATTATATTTCGGTAATGGTTTGCAACATGGTTTTTATGTATAAAACATCTCTATTCCTACAAAACCATATCCACGCATAAAGCACTACACCTTTTAAACTATTGTAAAATCTATTCATATAATAGATACAAAGAATGCAAAAACAATGTAACTTTCTTTGCTGTGTTTTATCACCTATAGATTCACTCTTTCGTATGTGATTTACACCATCCATAACGGCGTATCTACAGAAACGATGTTTTGTCACTTATTTTTAGAACAACGGAATTTGGATGTATTAGAGCCAAAACGACGTACATGTATCTCAGAATACAAGTTTTATGCATGTATTGAATGTTTAATAAAAACCACATGTCTCAAACCATAAAATCTTATATTTTTAGCTTTGATTTTAGCATAATTCTGGTGAATTATGGTAGCTGCATACATGTAAGTGGCAATAGGTAAATAATGGTATACCAAGTTGACTAAAACAGTTAAATTATCTGTAATATTCATCTAAATATTTTTATTTTTGGCTCAAACTTTGTCGGCATTTTTTTCCAGAATGTATCTTATAGTGATAAGTGGTTGGGGCATTAACCCATCGATGTGGTATATTAAACTTTCATAAAAATAGTTCAATTTCTGTTTTTAGATTGTTTGAAGTCAATCAATCCATGTTAACTTAATTTATAAAAATAACTTACCTTAGAAATCTATTCTAGGTGCTCCTTGAACTAATTTTAAACGTCTTTGATTGTAGTCTACAATTTATTGATTTTGAATAATGAATACATTTTTTTTTTAAATATCTTTAGAAATAATGTTTACAAGATGTATTGTATTTAATGCATAGTTGCATTAAATTTAAAGCCCAGCACTTCACAGATCAGACCAAACTGCAAATTTGAGAGTAATTATGAGGCTTTATTTAAAACCCCGTATAAGGACATTGATCTACTGACATAAAAGCTTTTATTATAAGCGAAAAAGGTTTTCTTGTGCGTTTACAAGAAATTAGAAGAAAGTTCTGTGTAAATGAAATAAAGTTTATTATCTCAATTCTTATAATGATGTCTTATGCAAAAATTGTATTAGCTAGTCATTGTTTACTCAGATCACTATGACACATTAAATACACGATTAGATTTAAAATATAGTGTATCAAACTGGGACAAGTTTTAACTTTAGTTAAAGATAATGGGCTTAGACTATTTATCAGAATCGCAGGGTGATAAAGAAGAGAGTGATCTAAATCAAAAAATAATGAAAAGGTTAGAATATAATGGGAATTGGATGTAAACAAGATACCCCTACCCCAATTAAAGATCTATATCCTTCAAATCACGTTTCAATTTTTTTTATTAAAAATACTATTCTATATTAGCGATTAATTACATAAAAAAAGTCGAGTTAAGTTTAGACATTTAATTTTTTGTCAATTTACAGGGGGCTGCAAGTTACCTCATCCTTTAAAAGAACCGACTTTAAAACTATTTACGAGATATATAAGGAATGAAGCTTATTTCAACTTATGTTATCCGATATAACATAACTTGGGACAGTTTACGCTTTATAAACCGCAAAGCGGTTTATAAAAAAGCGTAAACAGCCCCATGTTTTGTTATATCGGATAACATAAGTTGAAATAAGCTTCATTCCTTATAATTTAATTCCAATGTAGACAATGAGACAATATTTCCTCCGGAAAAAGACTTAAATTGAGCATTATTTTAAAAGTAACGTCAAGCAGAGTAATACGTTTTTGACGTAACTCATTGTGACGTAGGCAAGTTATGTTATCCAAAATATTATATGTTCCTCTGAATGATTCAGCCAATTAAATTGCTTGATACAGTACAAGTGAAATTAAATTATTTCTCTTTTAACACTTCACAAGTTGACTCTATAAATGTGTACAATGCCAACCAGACCCAACCTGACAGAAAGCAGTCACAGAGCAGTCCCGAGGACTGATTTCTGGCTCTGCTAAAGCAGCGGTCTCATCAGTCCCAACAGTCAGTTCAAAAAGCAGTACCAGCAATCCCAAGGGGCGGGGTTTATTATTTAGGTTGGCGGAGCTACTCAGAAATGAGATTTCTAATCAGAAATGAAACTATAAAAGGCAGTTGAAATTGAATCTGAGTAGTATCAACAAAGGTTAGGAATTCTTATATTTAGGCGAAAGTCCTTAATTCTGAACAATACACGCATAGAGACAATTTGAAATAATATCTCTTGAAGGAAAAAAAAGACTTTCACACCTATGAATTATACGAATATTTATTCAAAATCATGGGGTGTATTTCATCAATTTCTGTTTTTAGATTGTTTGAAGTCAATCACTACTAGTTTACTTAATTCATAAAAAAACTTACCTTAAAAATTCATTCTAAGTACTCCTTCAACTAATTTTAAACGTCTTTGATTGCAGTCTACAATTTATTGATTTTGAGTAATGAATACGTTGAAGCTATATGGGTTCAGAAATTCTATTGTGGAATATTCGCACGGTGGTTCTTTTTTTAAATATCCTTAGAGATAACCTTTACAAGATGTATTGTCATATTAAATGCACAGTTACTTTAAATTTAAAGCCCAGCCATTCACAAATAAGACCAAACGACAAATTTGAGAGTAATTATAGGGCTTTATTTAAAAATCCGTATGAGGACATTGATCTACAAACATAAAAGCTTATATTCTGAGCGAAGAAGGTTTTCTTGTGCATTTACAAGAAATTAGAGGAACGTTCTGTGTATATCAAATAAATCTAATTATCTAAATTCTTATAATAATGTGTTATGCAAAAAATCTATTGGCTAGTCATTGTTCACTGAGTTCACTACGACACGTTGAATACACGATTAGGTTTAAATATAGTGTTTCGAACTGGGACAAGTTTTAAGGTTAGTTAAAGACAATGGGCTTTGACTATTTATCAGAATCGCGGGTTGATAATGAAGAGTGATCTGAATCGCCTGTTATCTCTTGTCGTATATACTTTCATTTCCAACTATGTATTCATGCAACCAGTGCATGAAACAACAGAAAATCAGCAGTGTCTGTATATACGTTATTAATTTGCTTTAAATACATATAATGTCTTAAATAAAATTTCATTTTCACAATTTCTTTTATTAATTTACACTATCTAATTAAAATTAAAAGATTCTTCGCATCGTGCAATAAAATATACGTACTCACAGATTTATATTTGTTGATCGCTAGTCCAGGCCACCGTTGACTGATCAGTTTTAAGACAATTTATTTACTAATAGGTAGTCATTCAAAACACTTTAAATGTCCTTTATGAAAATGATAATTTCAAAATTAAAAGGTTCGCCAACACTATAGTCTGTCCCACGACCAGAACGTCACTACTTTTTGCAAAATATCTCAAAATAAATATATTAGACCTTTTTAATAATATATGCAGACATGCGCAGAAGTACTTCCGAGTGGATAAAACACGAGTCGTTCTGCGCAACATTCCACGCTTCATTTTCGTCAAAAGTATTTTGAAAAAAATCGTCGCTCATTCTTCTAAAATTGATATTTGCTTATTAAACTGAATAAAATTGGTTTGTAATATGTTTTTTGTTATTTATATCAATTCATGTACGAGTGACAAACATTTCCTGTTTATCGTTACCTTGTACTCCTTGTTTACATCGGCAACGAGTATGGCGACCCGCGAAAACTTGAAAAAAACAAATGTTAGTATATTACGCACCATTGCAGCTGATCTGGGGATCAAGTCAACAAAAAGAAAGAAGGATGATCTCATATGTGATATATTGTCTCGCCAAACGCCATCAGAATTATTAACTCCAGTTGTGCAATTGCCATCGGAGGCTCCGTTAATCCCACCGACGTTCAGTTCAAGGAAAACCTGCCACCTTTTAATTCAGTTCATTATCAGACAATTACCAACGATCTTAAACCTCCCATCATTTTATTTTCTACAGTCTATGATTTTATGATAACCAGGCGCAGGCAGGGGGATCAAAGCATCCAAATGCAAAACTTCAAAGGACTAGATAAGTCTGTGAAGCATTTTGATGCTGGTGATGTCCAGGATATGTGTATTGCACGAGTAAGTTAATAATATTATTTGGAAATCCAGATTTATTAAAAAAATCTTTTTCAAGAGCAACATGCAACTTACGAAGAGCCATAGCTGCGTTACCGACGACACGGCTGACTCAAGTATTTAAAAGGAAACCGCCTGTTTCTATTTATATATCTATACATGTACCTTTTCAATTCAAGATCAGCTTGCATGCATGTAATCATTTATAGACCAATGTTATATTTTGATAGTTGCACGGTTGTTACATGAGAATCATTTTACTTGTTCAATACCCTTATTCTAAACAAGATTTTTAGATTATAAAAAATAAAAGAAGCTAGCAATTATGACTTTGGGTGATAAGAATAGTTCAACATTTTCAATATAGAAGCCACCTTTAACCAAAATTGTCTAAATGTAATGAAGAGCAGTCATATCCAAATAAAATTATTCAGAAGTTATTTTTCTGGTTAAAGGTGGTCTTTAGCTACAGTTTGTCACTGTTTAGGGGGATACCTAATAAATCTTATTATATTCTCCATATAAACAGAAGGATTTTTATATCTATCATATAAGCAAACTTTAATATTTAAATATTATTTTTGTGTGATTGCTTTAAAGCATGTATAAAAAAACATTATATGACAAAATTTTGGTGAAAAAATGTATTTAAAAAATCTGATGCACTATTAGAATAGGCGAAAGTGACTATCAAATGCGCTATGGCTCTTTGACTAGACAACAGGAATTGGACATCAAAAACAATTATTATATTATATACTTATTCATTGTCAATTTTTTCCAAAAATGACAAAATATTTAAAATAATTTATTTCAAAAAATTTCAGATTGATGACTCGACAGTGTATATAAGAGCATTTTGCCTAGCCTCAATGAAAAAGCTGCGTTATCAGGTTTTCTTGTGTATCAGTAACGCCAATGGCTCAAACAGGGTGGACTTTGCCTACTGTCAATGCCCCATAGGGTAAGTATTTCACAGTTCTTATTTAAAAGATAATTAAATTATCATATGAAATCTAATTTTTCATTTGATGTTATTCTAAAAATATGTTGTTATATACATGTTCTTATTTGCTGTAAATTATATATACAGATTAGCTCAAGCATGTAGTCATGTTGGGGGGCTACTCTTCACAATATGCAATATGCAATCCACTGCAAAGGCACCTTTACAAGGGGAACAAAGTTGTACGTCAACACTCTGCAAGTGGAAAGTGCCACGATCAATGAACCAAAAGCCAAAACCTATAAGTAACCTTGACCTCTCAAGATCCAAGGCGATGGAAAGCTGTGATGCTGATGATGATGTAGCCAGATTATCGTCACCATCCCATGTGTCTGCAATGGCCAGGTTCGACCCTCGTCATTCTGAGGACAAACATCCTAACCTTGCTTGGTCTCTGGATCAACTTAGGCAACTAAGAGCTTGTTTCCCGCATACAGGTTTAAATTATATTTAAATTATTGTGTTCGAAATACAAAAAAAAAAGAAATATGAATATAAAAAAACATCTCACTGCAATGAGAAAGATATAATTTAATGACTATTTTATTCAATTTTAGAGCAGTATATATAAATAGTATAAATATTGAGGTATTTTTTGTATGAAGTAAAAAAACATAAAGGTACCAGATAAGTATCAATTTAAAAAAAAATGGAAAAAGGGAAAAATATTTAATAAATCTTAAAATTAAATGATAAGAGGATTATAGTACACATGTTTAGCATTTTATGCAGTGATTCAATAATAAAATCTTTGCTGTCTAGGTATGGCTCATCTCTGGAATATCCCAGACTCCAATGTCCCTAGTGCTGTAGAAGCTGAAGTTGAAGTGGAAACATCTGTGCACCCATTGTACCTTAAAATGGAAAAGATGGTGTTATCAGATGAAAACTGTAAGTTAAAAGTAAAATTTTGATCCTATATGTCAAAAACCTAAATATAAACCTATAAACATAGACCAATTTCCAAAAATAGAATTAAAACAATTATTATTAACTCAATCTCATTAAAATTAGTAACTGTTAACTAGTAATCCTAATTTTCAACAGTGCCTCCGGCTGTGATAGATGAAGAACTAATGAACTTTATAGAGGAGAAGACAAGGGGACAGAGACTTTATGAAATGTGGAGAGTTCTCCACCTTGGCAGAATAACAAGTTCTATGTTTGGTGATGTGCTTCTAGCAAGAGAAACCCCAGCAAAATCTCTCGTCAATCAGATCTTACATGGATCAAATCTTGACAAGTAATTTTCCTTTTAAAACAATATTATTTATGTACTTAAAGCTCATTTAATTATGGTAGGTGAAGTTATTTCCCTTTTTGTACATCAAATGATGAAGCAACATGTACCTAGAATGTAAAGTAGTCAATATGTATGAAGGATACCTTATCCTTTCTATTATTCCGAATTTAAAATATTTCAGATATACATCACTACCACCACCAGTCCAGTGGGGCATTGACCACGAAGCAGACGCCAGAGAGGAGTACCTTTCCATGAAAAGGGCCATTAATGAAAACACTGATGTACTTCCTACAGGGATCACGCTGTATCCTACTTACTCATTTCTTGGAGCCTCCACTGACGGAAAGATAATGGAAAATGGAGACATTGGCTTACTTGAAATTAAGTGCCCCTTTTCCATTAAGGGTAAAAATATTACCCAGTGTGAGATTTCCGAAATTTTAGAACTGAATGACAGACAGTTTTGTCTTGAGATGTCATCTTGTGGGCCAACTTTGAGAAAATCGCACACATTTTATGCTCAGGTACAGGGAGAAATTGCCATCAAGGGAGTACCTTGGGTGGATTTTGTTGTGTGGACAGAAGCAAAGGCAAACAACATCTTTATAGGACGAATTCTTTTTGACGAGCAATTTGTTTACTCTATCATGCCAAAGATAGTGAAATTTTACATGGATCAAATTTATCCATTATTGTACAAGTCTTGAAATTTATCTAATGATGCATAGCGATGTGTTATGAACTTCTAGAAGAGAGGTCCTGTTAAGTGGTTCTATGTGCATGATATCGACAATCTTGTATGCATACTAGTTTTTACATGTCACGTTCAGCCTTAAGTACATAATTATGTTCCCCAAACGAAGTTGGGGAACATATTGTTTTTACTCTGTTTCTTACTATTATTATTTTTCTTCCTGGGAAAATTTTGTCCACGAGTGATCTTGTAAACTACACATCCGACGAAGGTAAAATGTTTTTAGGGTCAGTAGACATGTTATGTAGATTTGCCGAACGAAGGTCATTTTGCGCGCACGTGCTTGCAAGAGCGTGCACGTGCAACACGTGAAATGACCAATATAATGGATATTGCTGTAATTTTTCTTTTTCCTAATGAATTATTTTGAAACTCATAATGTAAGGATACACAAGTAGTATAGACAAGATGGCATGGTCAAAATAGCAAGATCTCACGCGCATGTGCTTCGCTCTGATTGGCTGAAACTAAAGTCTCAATATCTTTCTTGTTTCTTGTCATAATCTTTTGAAATTTTGAACATAGATGATAGTCCTGCACTATGAAGATCTACAGCATGATATATATAAATTTTCATGAAAGCATGCGCATGCGCACGTGCTTGAATCTGATTGGCTTTAACTTTAAATGGCTATATCTCCTTTGTTTATTGACGAAAGGCTTTGAAAGAGGTAGAGCCAAGTTGTGCATAAATGGCCCTGGACTTATATCAAATAATTAACTATCACCCTCTTTCACATTTTATATGTCAAAATAAAGTAGACATGCACTTGGTGCTTTTATTTTCTATAATAAAATTTCGTTTTGAGAATCCAGATATTGGAAAACATGGTTTGAGAAATTGCAATGTTCTTGAAATTTGCAGAAAACATGCGTATTTCACTAACTTCAGCAAAGAATTAAGATATGAGCACAGCACACGATCCAAAAAATAAAAAATGTGTTTTGATCTTCAGAAACAGAGCTTTCATTATGTATTTGCATATTTTGGATCAGAGGTTGTGCTCTATATGAAATATTGAAAACAATCCTCAATTTTAGGCCATTTTCAAAGGAATTAACACAATATGAGGAAAATGATGCATTTGATGACGTCATAATCAATTGACTAGATAAAAAATTACGTCACAATTAATAGATACATGGTCACCAACACTCCAAGTAATAAATACTGCACTTGCAACCTAAACTGAGCGGTTTTGATTTTTCGGAAATTCTCAGGGCCAAATAAGGCCCAACATGGCTCTTGCTCTTTAAAACATAGTCATGCATTAGGATATCCTAAAATATGATATAGAAAAAAAAATCATGATATCACGCGCATGCACGTGTGCTGCAATCTGATTGGCTGAAACTTGATATGGCTATATCTCCTTTCCCAAGTCAAAATGAACTGCTTATTTTAACAGTTTTTAAACAGTTATTAGGCAGTCTGGTGTTTTTTTGGCAGTTTTAGGCAGTTCTTAACAGTCTTAGTCTTAGCATTCCTCAAAACTGTTTACAGACTGCTTAAAAAACTGCTAAGAATTTGTGTAAGCAGTTCAGTATTGATGAAACTTAAGCAGTCAAACAAGCAGTTTCTCAAAACTGCTAAAAGTGCAACTAATTCATTTCGACTTCTTATAAGAAGTAATACAACACTTTTTCACTCTTGGTGGTCCTAACTTTCACTAGTCTTCATCACTGCCCATGTGTTACTGTTAATGCTTCCTGATGATAACGTCACAAATAATTGGGGGCCAGGCAGGAGTTCTTATGCAGAAAATAAAATTAAATAGAAGAAAAATATGCTAAAAATCTTACTAGAAATGATACAATAGTTTGTAATAAATTCAGGCTTCATGTTATAAAAAGCATGAGCATATGAGCTTCTAATCTTTATCCCATCAACTTGCAAATCCAGCTGTCTAGTTACATTAACAACCTGCTGTGTCCCCCTTGGTTGCTTGAAACTATAGGGTTGTATCCAATGAGGAAAGCCAGTCAAGATTTGTGCGCCTTTTCCACATCAGTTCAAAATAACAAATTGTGAAGATGTTTGTGATGGTCTGGGATATTATATAATTTATATTTATACCCATACAGTGAAGAAGTAAAATATGCTTTGGAAAATACAATATTATCTGTGATCATGGCATTAATTGGACTGGATGTGAACTTAATATTTATATAGTGACAAGTTTATCTGAATTATTTTCCATGAGATGGGAGATCATTATTACAAAAATCTGATCAAACAATGGAATTGGGTGATATAGGAAAACTGTTTAAAGATTTGTTGGCAGTAATTAAAGTACTATGCTTCAGAAAATATGGTAAGTGTGTGGGCTTGTGATATAATAGGCATACCCTCTTCTCATTTGGATAACTATTAAATTATAAAATGTATAATTTAGTTTGTATATTTTATTATAAGTACTTAATATAAATTAAAATATTTGCAAATAAATTTATATTAACTAAGCTACTGTATATAGAAGGATCCGTACTCAAGATTAGTCCACTGTATCAATTTAACCAAGCTCTAAAGATATGCCACTGACGTTTATGCAGGAAAATGGACTTAATGAAAGGACTCATTTACCATTCATACCTTAGATCTAAATCTCAATACTAAGTCAAATTCCCATATATGATGTCATTTTTTCAATAAATTACCCTGGAAGCAAAAATAATATGCATTTTTTGTATTCATATATCATGTATATGGGTGGTGTCATGTTCTCATAAGTAGACATTTAGCTTAAGAATAGTGCTTATAGCATTCTTTTTACCAGTTTTTAAGCAGTTAATAAATTTTCAAATTTACATGTAGGTCACTCAGAGTCATTTCCATATAAGTAGAGCAAACAAAAGAAGCAGTTATTAAGCAGTTTTTAAGCAGTTCTCCTTAACCTTCCTATTGACTGCTAAGATACTGCTAAGGAAACTGCTAAGCAACTGCTAAGTTACTGCTAATGAACTGGCTAAGTACTGCTTAAACTGTGGACTGCTAAGGAAAACTGCCTACGGAGAGAAGAAGGCTAGTAAACGGACTAAGAACTGCTCAAGCACTGAACTGTTAAGGTTAAAAAACTGCTTAAGAACTGCTTTCCACTTTGACTTGGGTGAATTGTTTATTGACGAAATGCTTTGAAATTTAAAACATAGTCATGCATTAGGAAATCCTAAAATATGATATATCATGAAATCATGTGCATGCACATGTGCTGCAATCTGATTGGCTGAAACTTTATATGGCTTTATATCTCCTTTGTTTTTTGACGAAATGTTTGGAATTTTAAAATATAGTCATTCATTTAGATATCCTTCAATACGATAAAGATAAAAATTTATGAAATCACGCGCATGCATGTGTGCTGCAATCTGATTGGCTTAAACTTTAAATAGCTATAACTCCCGTGGTTTTCAACCAAACAGAATGGGATTTGGAACATAGATAGATATATTAAACCTCTACAAGAAAATATGGTCATCATGCACATGAATACTCGTGCGTGTATGTGCGCTGTAATTCGATTGGCTGAAACTTTAAAAAGCTATAACTCCCATGTTTTTCAACCAAACAGGGTGCCATTTAGAACATAGAAGGATGTATAATAGACTTCTACAAGAAGATATGGTCACCATACTCATGTATGCACGTGCACGCACGTGAAATGAGTTAAATCAAAAATACACTTGAATGAGCGTATTTTTAAATACTTTTGGATTAAATACTATAATATTTAGTATATTAAAATGTATAGATTGTGTAGACAAGATGATATGGTCATTACACGCATGCATTCACATGTGCACGCGTGCAATGCTAAAATTTGAATGAACTTGGCGTTGTTAAAGTATCAAATGCATAGATTTTGTCCTATTTAATGAAACTTACAGGGAATATGGCACCAAAGGGTCTAAGTTGGGGAGCGTTTGGGGAACATCGATCTGTAACGATCCCCGTTACAATTAGCACTAGATATGAATAATATGCATTATGGTGTGAATTCATTAAAATCAAAACAAGAATTTAGATATGATACTTACAGAGTTATGATTCATCAGTGGAAATCTTTTCCCCATCAACAAGGGGATAATCTAGGTTGATCAGCCAACAGCATACTTGGAATATCTTTGTAATGAAGTTGACCATTGTTAGGGGGATTACTCCTTCTAAAACGTGAAAGTTCTTCACACGCCCAATGCTTCTTTCAACATGGATCCGTAGTTGAGCAATCTCCTGGGTCTTGAAGACTTCGATCATCAGTCGAAAACTGGTTAGAAGTGCCTAGAATACAATATCAAGAATTTTTTTTAAGCTAGTTACCATGCAATGTTTTCCTGATTTATCTAAAAAAAAAAATATAAACAAAAAACAAACAAATATATGCTGAGTTGATCAACTGGGAGGGGGTGATTAAAATAAGATATGGGATTAGGGTAAATCTAAGATTTCATTTACAACTTAGCGCTCTATTTAATACCTCGGAATGGTGGAATGTTTAAGGAACATTGTCTTTTTTCAAGTAAGTCAGCTATGGTGAATCCTTTGTCTGCCATTTAACTGTCATTTGGCTTAAGAAGCGGAAGTAGGCCACATTCCTCAGTTAGCTGACGGTCTGAAGTTTTTCCTGGCCATGCATCAGAAACAAAAGTGATTACTCCAGATGGACTTATACCGACTCGGAATTTAACAGTGGTATGATGCTTGTAGTTAGAAAATGTAAGGCTTTGGTTTATAAGGCTACTTGGTGATTGAATGAAGAGTTCTGTACAGTCAATAATCACTCTGGTTGATGGATACATAGAGTCCAACTTTCAACCTCATAAGGACTGCAAATAATTGATCAATTGGATGTAAGCAAGATGATGATATTCTCACTCTGTCTGTAGTTGACGTCTGTCCCTCCCCTCTCCAATATGTCATCCGTGAACATTTACTTGAAAGGTAACTTTAACCAGTGAAATTGCAGAATTAACATTCAAATTCTCACATCTGCAAAGCTAACTTAAATTATTGGAATATTTAAAATCCAAAAATTTAAGCAGTCAATTACAACTGAAATATAATTTAATTGTTGCATAAAAAAATAGTACACTACCTCTGAAAAAAGGTGAATCAGTTTTTGATCCATGAAAGTAATTATGTTCAATGTTTATTATATTCCTAACTTGTATAAAGATTCATATGTGAAAATAATATTAGTTGAGAAAAAGATGTCAAAACTTACTTGTACAGCCACAAGAAGATTGTAAACGAAGGTAGACCAGTGTAAAAACGTGTCATGCCATCATCATCTTTAATGCGCTCAGCAGACCAGTTGTGTTTTCGTAGGTCCTCTCGGAGTCTTCTTTAAGTCTCTTTAAGGTTCCTGTTTTCTTGCAGGAGGGGGTCATCTTCACACTGTACACCTTTAAATGTTTCATATCATCAATAATTCAATTATAGCAAGAAGAATGAAAAAAAAATGTACATTTTTCAAAATTAATTTACTGAAAATTTTATATTGATACTGAAATTGACATACTGGTACGTATCTTGATAAAGATGTATATTGCAAATAAAATCTACTGTAACAGTTTACACAGGCAAAAGTGGTTCGCATGAACTTCATATGAAATTTGCATGAATATCGTGCAAATTCTTCGCATGAAAAGGAGACGAAAAGAACCACACATGATATTCGCATGAAAATATCATTCGATTTTGACATGAAATTCGCACGAATATCATGTGAATAAAAATTTGCATGAAATTCTTATGAATATTTTTGCTGCTTTCTTTACAGATTTTCATATGAATTTCATGCGAATTTCATGTAAATATCATGATAAATTCATATCAAATCCATGTGATGTAATTTATATATTTTTCCTAGTATATTGGACTTTCAATTCTTTTAATCCATTTGATGGAAAGTATTAGGAAATTCTAATACTTAGATCTGTATATGAATTTGTACAACTAATCATCAACGTTTCACTGTTACTGTATTCAAAAAAATGCAATAAGTACAATCTCAAAACCTGATCCAGCAAATGACTTAATGAGCTTTATCTAAGTCTTTGAAACTGCTTAAATTTAACACATGCAGATTTTGAGGAAGCACCACTATGATTATCCAAGTTATTCTTTTGATGAACAAACAACTGGAAACATTCTGTTTCTTAATCTTCTTTATTGAATGCTTCAATTCTTTTTAACATTCTCTGCTCAAGGGCCACCCATCTGTCTGGAGATTGTTTCATCTGCAAGAGAAAATATTGTAATGAATACTGGGTACCGGTAAATGAAATACAGTCATGAATTTTTTACAACTGCATTTCCAAAGTCAATATTTCCCTACTAATATCAAGATAACATAAAATATGAACAAAAGTATAGATATAGCAATCTCATATCACCCCTAAGTTCAATTTGGTAAAAGGTTGAATTTATATTGCCTACATTGTAAATAATCTTTAAAAAATTAAAAAACATACATCATAAATTATAATGATTTCAAAATCATACATCATAAATCATAATTAAAAGTATAATTATAATGTTTCTTAAGTATAAAATTATTGACAAAAAATGAAAATAATTTTCCTGCAAATGACTTTAAACTTAAAAACAATCTTGTGTCAGGTATCAATTAAACCTTGAGATAATTGTCTCTGTTTCATTGACCTATATCTGATGATGCAATTTGTATCTGTTGCAAGGGAATTTCAAAGCAAAATTTACCTACCATTGCATCATTCTATGTTCCTTCTGAACACACGCCAGAAATCTGTGGCTGTGGTAGCTGGATTTTTTCCTGAACAATTTGAGTCCATCAGCGAAAGATCTCTGTAAATCAAAGAATAGAAATAAATCTAAAAATATTATTAGGACTAGTCATGAATTTTATATCTTCAAAGTTCAACTTTTTAAAGGAACAAGCTTGAATCTGTTTTACTATTTAAACCGTCATGGAAATATTATGCACTAATTTTGCCTCTGTTATCAAAGATTGATGGATTTATATTGTTTTTGTGCTGTAATGTCAATTTTTCTGTCTTAATATGTTCCTTTAAACACAATACTTATGAGTGGGTTAGGGGCTATGGCTTCATATTTCACAGGTGTATTTCATGTAACAAGAACTTTATCGGGGTACTATAAAATTTGACCTCTTGACCTTGATATTAGGGTTTGATCCACTTTTACAAAAAAAATCCCTAAACTTTAACCTAGACTAATAATTTTGAACAGTTAGTGCTATCAATCTGATACTTAACATTATTTTGTAATCATTGTGACAAGACCATTCAATAAGTTTTTTAACCTTAAAATTGGTCTTGACCTAAGAGTTTGACCCACTTTTAAAAAATATAATCTAGGCCATAACTTTTTAACAGTTAATACTAAAATTCTCATATTTCACTGGTTCAAGTAAACGAATTACTTATTTTAAGTAATTTTTAAGTAAAAAAGTTTGTCACCATAGCAATCATGATAAGTAATTTATAATATTTATTAGTAATATTATGTAATATTATATTGTAGTTATAGATAAGAAACAGTGACGAGTAAATAATTTACTTAAAATAAGTAAATAAAAAGAATTACTTAGTATTTGAATAAACAGCTTTTTGGGTTATTCCGAACTGGTCTTGAGTTGACATTTAAAATATGTAAGTAAACAAATTATTTATCTTGTATTTAATTTAATTGATACTCCTCTGATAAAGAGAATCTGACATATGGTATTGTTTGACGTACAGTCAGATAAATCAGAATTTTGATAACAAGGACCTTTCTATAGTTATCTTATTATATTCAATATTACCGTAAAGATGTTGATGTCTAGTTTCAATTCCTTATATTTTCATTAATTATTTTTAATAGTTTACCTAAAACATTTATACTAGGTCACTTTAAAGGATGTAAGTTGGGATATTTATATCTCTTAACGAATAAGACATTTAATTGTAACAAAAATTTCAGACGCAGAACTGTTTAGAAACATTTGATTAATATTTTGTTTTATTAAAAAATATTTTCAAGGGCGATAATGGAAATCCAAGTAAATTATTTTACTTAAAATTACTTAAATTAAATTTTTGAATGAATTCTAATATACTTTAAGTAATTAATTTACTTACAATAAGGAATCTTAAGTAATTCGTGAATTACTTAGAAATCCTTAGTAATACTCAATCATAGTCAGTAATCAACAATTATCTTAAGTAATCAGATTACTTAAAATAAGTAAAATAAAATTACTAAGCAATTTTTTATTTTGAGTGTAGGCATATATAAAGGCGTAAACATAGGATAAAATAATATATGTATGCATAAGTGTATTAATGCTGAGTACCTAGGAGCAGAAAAAGATGACTGTCAAAGAATTACTGCATTTTTTATATGTCTTCTATAACATCAGAACCTATTACTGGGTACCCAGGGGCAAAGTAATGTACAATTTTGGAAATGAAACTCTTTAATACTCATTATAAGTATATACTTTAAATGTACTTAGTTTGTTTGCATTCTATCAAGAAGCAATTTTACCATGCAAAATTTGGTTGATAATGGTTCAGTCGGTAATGGATAATTTGTTACTGATGGGACACACAACAACTGATGAAAAGAGAAGCAATAGGTCTAAAAACAAATAACAATAAATTGACACTTGCATCCCTCAAGTGTCCATATTAATGAAATTAAATTTCAATCCTTACCAATGCATAAGAGTCACCTTGAAGTTGGTCTTCTCCTCTGAATCGGTCATTCGAATGGTGATAACCAGAAATTGCCGAGAAGTCAGGTATACCCCTGCAGTCGAGCCTTTATTTGCATTTACTCCACATTCTTCTCTTGTGTCACTAGCTGAAATGTATCATATTATTGAGAATCTCACTAATTTAAGAATTTTTTATAAGCTGGTATTTTTACAATTGTACTTTTTTTTTTAAATGCATTTAAAGTTTCAATCAACAATGCATGAAATCAAAATGAAAAATTTTAAAACAAATTTTGACCAAAAACAGGATATGTTTGTGAAACACTGATACTCCCGTATGACAACATAGCAAAGATTAAATTTTTCTCAAATGCAAATTTAATTAATAGGTACCAAAAGTAGGATATTCTCACTGGAAAGCAATTGTGAAATTTGAAAGCAGGCCATTATTAAAGTTTTTTTTCAATAAGTACAAAAATCTCCAAGGTCAAGTCCTAAAGGCTAAGTTACTAATTGGTATCCAATGAAGGGTCTTGCCACATAGAATTACTTATGTAGAGTATGGAAGCCCTAGCCCTTACCTTTCAGAAGTTATGGCCAAAGTTAATTTTCTTTTAAAAGTAGGTCAAACTCCATGGTCAAGGTCAAAGGGTCAAAGTTCTTGTTATCAAATAAAAGGTCTTGTCACAAGAATTAAATATGTAAAATATGAAAGCACTAGCCCTAACCCTTTGAAAGTTATGGTCAAAGCTTGTTTTTTAAAGTAGGTCAAAGGTCAAGGTCAAAGGATCAAAGTACTTGGTATCCAATGAAGGGTCTTCTCACAAGGATAACATATGTGAAGTATGAAAAGCCATATCCCTTACCGTTCAAAAGTTATGACCAAGGTTCAAGTTTTGCACAGGTACAGAAATCTACAAGGTCAAAGGGTCAAGGTTGTTGGTATCCAGTGAAAGGTCTTTCAATAAAAAATACACATGTGAAGTTTAAATATCCTGGTGTCTATACTGTTCAAAAGATATGGCCAAAGTAAAAGTGTAAAATTATCATGTAAAAGTGAGTCAAACTCCAAGGTCACGAGGTCAAATTTGGTAGTATCCAAAGAAAGGTCTTGTCACAAGGAATACACATGTGAAATATGAAAGTCATGGCTCCAATAAGTCAAAAGTTATGGGCAAGGTTAAAGTTTTTGAGGACAAACAGACAGACAGAGAGACAGACAGACAGACAGACGGACACGAGAAAAACTATATACCCCGAAGCTTTGTTTACAGGGGCATAAAAAGGGCTAACTTTAGCTTCTGGCTTAGATGAGAAAAATTCAATGAAATATTCCCAGCTTAGTCATAATTGGTCACAAGATTAAATTCTATAAAGCCGGAAGGTTTTCTATGTAAAACTTTGATTGGCCATTCTAGACCCGTCCTTCCCCTGGGGGTCATGATTTGAATAAAATTGAATCTACACTACCTGAGGATGCTTCTCTGTAAGATTCATCTTTCCTGGCACAGTGGTTCTTGAGAAGAAGATTTTTAAATCATACCATCAAATTTTCATTTGAACTAACTTGAATCCCATTCACCTAAAGATACTTTGTGCCAAGTGTGGTTGAATTTGGCCCACTGGTTCTTGAGAAGAAGTCGAAAGTCTGAAAAGTTAATGACAACGACGACAGACAGACAATGGACAAACTTTGATCAGAAAAGCTCACTTGAGCCTTCGGCTCAGCCTGTACGAAATGTTCCGCCCGGAATGTAGGGGGAATAGAGGCGTACTTGGAGAGGGAATTCCGGACGTCAGTTTGTTTCTCTCTATATAAGGTGTTACACAGAGGCTCCGGGCGTAAACCAAGCGGAAGCCAAGCGGAAACTGGCAGGAATTTTGAGGCGGAATATGCAAATGAGTTACGCCTGGAAAAATAAATGACACCCGGAAAAAGATTCCGCCTGGAAACTAAAATGACCCCTGTATCAAAATTCCGCCTAGAATTATATAATACTTTGTGACCTAAAAACCTATATATTAGCCATATTAACCAAGAAAACATTTAGGTTATGATGTACCTTGTTAAAGCTAAAATTTTAGCTTTTTGAACTGCAAGAAAATGTAATGACAAGGCATTTACATAGTATAGAAATATAATCTATAAGACTTTTTTTGTGTAAAGAACTCCATCATGATCGAATATCTAAGGATTATACACAAACTTTTTACAATACCCGTACATTTTACCACTTCAATATAATCATGATCTTGAAACAAGTTACTTAAATTAATACAGTTGTACATTATTACTCAGTACTTTACAGTTGGAGACTGCCTCTATCTGTTATTTATCTCAGAATGTGTGCAAGGAAACTCAAATATCTAAAGTAATTTTAGGGTTAACATGTTATATAACTATAATTATACATAATCTTAATCAAATTTACCCAAATATGTACCAGCTATTAATAATCACACCTACCAGCAGATACTGTGTCATCCAGAAGAAGTGTAAAAGCCTCAACATTGAAATATCTGCATTTCCTATTTCACTCACACTTAAAACTCCCTCCCTTCTTGATCAAATTCAAACTTAACTTCCTATCTGAAATGACCCTTCATTGATAATTAAAATTGACCAATCAGAGGCTTTTACTTATCCTGAAAGTTCCAGGCGTAAGTTTGGTTTTTGTTTTCCTGCCATTTTACGCCTGGAAAATCTGAACTTGCAAACTGACACCCGGATATTAGAAATTACGCCTGGAAAACATCTCTTCTACTGAGGCGTAACTTTTCGAAAACTCCGTCTCCTGCTCAAGTACGCCCAGAATTTGCAAACTCCTGCTCAATTCCGCCAATATTCCACCCAAATTCCAGGCGGAATCCGCCTTTCAAATTCGTACAGGTGGTGAGCTAACAAAAAATACTATAAAATACTTACATGTACTTTTGACAAATTGGGAAAATTTAGGAGTTAGGACTACTCTGGTACTTGAAATCTGATCCTTGTGATGACAAGTAACTGTGCCTATACAGAGAAACTAAAAAATGTCAGGTACTGTATAGGTTCAATAACATTTAGTTCATTAATTCTTTGTCACTTTATTTAAATTAAAAACATGTATTCTATAAATTAATGAAGATTATATACATGTTTTTACATTAAAGAAATGCAAGATAAGCAAATATAAGCTGAATGGTTAAGGTTTTGCTACATGTATACATGTAATAACAAAATTGTTATACACGTAATAACAAAATTGTTATTGATTGTTATACACCTAATAACAAACAATGTATACCACAGGCTCTGCAAAAATGTTTCTCTCTTAGATTTTTTTCTTACCTGCTTACATGTATCATATTTATAATCTTTGAGAAGCTATCAGTGTGGTATAATGGAGTGCCGTGCATAGATCTGCTTATAACCAGCAAATTATACCTGTGAGTATAGAATACAACATTTCATAAATATTTTCGAATTAATAAATATCTTGTAAATATATGTACAGTACGACTCATTTTAGGGGAGTGACTAGGACTTTCTGTCTTGCATTCCAGATGTAAGTAAGCCTCTTTATATCTGCATGCATACATTTTGGAATGCACATGCACAGGTACTTGTGGACAGGACAGTGGGGTATTTTTTTTTTGTTGAGAGGTGGAATCATTTTTTCCAAAGGGGGGGGGGGTATTATAATATACATTTACTTGCATGTAGTTAAATAACTCAATAGGATACCAGGTGGGGTATGGTTTTCAAAGGAGGAGGTTGATATAAAACTAGGAAAAAATATTTGTATGGATTACCAGACTGAAAAGTTTTTGAAAAAGAAAGGAAAATATTGATCTCAGAACCTGAGAATCCTATCCTACAACATTAGCTTTTCACTGAACATTTTCTTTGGTAATAACACAAAGAAACAAAAATTTGGAACTTAATTCTTTTTTTTTTCAAATCCAAAAGGGAGGGTTGCAATTTACCACCGTAGTTATAATAATCTTAAGCCCTCACCGGGTACGTAGGACATTAATTTTTATCATTTTAATGATAGAACATCAACATTCTATCTACACCCCCCCCGAAAGCTACGTGTGTTATTTGATTGCTGCAGTTTAATTTTATATACTAGATCCCAACGCAACAGGAATTAAAAACACATTAAAACATTAGGCCTATCAATAGGCCAATAATATTGTAAGAAAAGCAGTGAACCTTTACTAGGCCCATCTTTCATTTTCAACACATAACGTTATGCGTTACCATAGATAATCCCGTACGAAACAGTCCGGGCGGCTTAGACACGGCACATGCAGGCACGGATTCCGTCTCCTGAAACCCGTGCTTTACTCCTATGTAGAGCATTTATGGAAAGCCGTGCCTAAAAGTGGTCGAGGCACAGACACGGCACGGGATATTGGCCGAATTATTTAAATGAGATCACACGGTTTTACAAAACCTGTGTCAGAAAGCCGTGCTTGTTTCCATATATGGACTCACGGATTCTGTAAACCCGTGTCTGAAACCCATGTCCTTTTCCATATATGGAGACCCGTGTCAAAAAAGCCGTGCCTTATACCATATAAGGAGTCACGGGATCTGTGCATTTGTCTAGATCTAGGTCATGGCCTTTAGAGAAAGTCCTGATGTAACTGTGAATGCCAAAATAGTGACTGAAACCAGCGCAAACTAACTTCATATTGCTTTACATTTAATATGCTAAGTTTTAGAATTTCAAAATCTTATATGAATGTGTACATTTACTTTCTGTTAAAGATTAACTTTATCAGTTAAAATTCATGCTAGTTTTTAATTAAGATTTTAATGATAATGTACAATATTCAATTCAATTGTAATTTAATCTAGTAGCAGTATAAGTAATTTGCACAATCTGAGAAAGAATTTACCGGTAGTATAAATAAAACTTTCACTCTAAAGCGCGCACAGTGATGTCACAATGTAGTGAAAGTCCAACTAAAGTCATTCAAATAAGCCACAGGCGCTTGACGTTTTTAACCTTTCTCTTTATAAATAAAAAAAAATCCCTACTATTACCGGTAGTATAAATAAAACTTTCACTCTATAGCGCGCACAGTGATGTCACATTAGTGAAAGTCCTACTAAAGTCATTCAAATAAGCCACAGGCGCTTGACGTTTTTAACCTTTCTCTTTATAAATAAAAAAAATCCCTACTAAAATATTATAGTAGGGATTTTTTTTATTTATAAAGAGAAAGGTTAAAAACGTCAAGCGCCTGTGAAATAAGCCTTAACTATTTCATCGTGTTCATTGTCAACATTGCAGTACAAGAAGATCATGAAAATTGAAAAATTGACTAATTTATAGATTACACTTACTGCATTTAGTTGAAAAGTGAAGAAATTATCCCAGACTGACATAAATACAATTCCAACTGACATCTATTGGTTAAATTTCCTTTAAAAAGAGCAAAAAAACACACTGACTTAGCTCATGACCAAGAATCCCTCCAATTTAATATTCAAATAAAGGAAGTAATGATTGAGCATGCTCAGTAAAAAGCCGTGAGATGTACATAAATAGTTTGAAGCAAAACCTGCCTCAGTTAAAAACCGTCTCCCTGGGACACGGAGTCCGTGTCTCCTCACGGGTTTCTGTGAGTGAGGATTCCTCACTTTCAGACACGGAAGCCGTGTCCGTGTCTTGGACATGCAGAACCCGTGCGGCTTTTTAAAAACCCGTGCGGATTCCGTGTCTTAGCCGTGCCCAAGCCGTGCCTATTCCGCCTCAAACTTTCGTACGGGATGTAAGATCCACTTGAATCTCATATCTGTTATTAAGCTGTCAACAAATATTCCCAAATAAAGTTATAACATCCGTCTGATATAAAAAGAAGATGAGAATCTTACAAACTTACAGAAAATATGGAGTTGAAAACATTCTGCTCTTTCTTTCTTTCAGATTCTTTCTGCTTTCTAAGTCGCATGATGACGTAATTTGTGACGTACAGCATTCCATAAAAGAACTAGCTTTGGTTCCATAAAGTAAATTTTTATCACTTAGTCATCTGCGTTCGTCTTTGAAGTTGCGATGCATTTTTAAGATAAAAATTTGAACGACTAATATTACAAAGATTAAGGTATTTCCCGATTCTTGGATGAATACGAAACCGATTAGCCAGGATCTACTTGCACTTCCTGTTACAGAAAAAACAATCCGAGTCAGCATATAGGGAAAAGAGTACCAATTAATTTCCCATAGAACTCTATACAAACCTTATTCCCTCCAAGTAATTTACTAGTTCCCGTTCAAACAAATCTCTGGTATCATTTGAAAGTTCGTTCTAAGCACTTATTAAAAACACGGAAAAAAATATACCGTGCCGTGGCGTTTATAGGTCAAATTTACAGTTATTTAGAACTTACAGAGATCGGCAGTAAATGACACACTGCCAAAAATATCAACCCCCACTCCTACAATCTCCCCTGGTATTTCTAGAATTTTTGTAATATTCCCACATTCCATCATTTATTTCAAACATTAATATTTTTACTTTAAAATGAAAATATTTACATACCTGAATTCAGCCAATCAGGTAAAGCCTACCAATTCATTACTCTGCTTCATCTTGTTCAACCAGGAAATGATGTCAAAATCTGGGTCTTTGGTACTCTTTTTCCTATACTTACATTTTTACCTATCCCAGAATCAGTCAATTTTGTAATTTTCAAAGACCTTATACTTACCAATATACATGTATGAAATTTGAGGCCTGTCACTTCAGTGTCTTGGAATCTGTGACCATCTTAATGAATGACCCCTCCCTGCTGCAGGCACTTGGTCCAAAGAGTGAAAAACTTTCATTCCTGTGATGAAATCTGGATACAGCTGTCACTGTAATGAATAAAATATTTATAAAATAACATGATTTTGTTTTTTGATGTTAATAAAATGATATAAAGTCATAATTGTGTCACTTTTTTCATAGGGGTGGATTCTACCTAGAATAAGGAAAAAAAGTCCAAAATTTGATAAATCATAGCTAATTAATTAAGCAAAATTAAAAGGTTTTAAAAAGACTGATATAGAATATTTTTATGCTTATGCAAAGTAAATTGTTTGAGACTCTGATATACTAAATGATTCTTATCTAACCCCTCCTGTTGCTTAAGTATATATAAAAAAGTTTCCCCACCCCCCAGTGAAAGACACTTAGAGAAATAGCAGGTGCCCCCTATTAAATTTGTTTACATTTAATACAGACAAGAGAAAATTAATACTTTTGATAACAAATTAAAGTGCAGTATCTGATAGTCTTATACAGTACAACTAGAATCTACATAATTGAATTTCATGCTTTAAAAAGGGAAATTAAGATTAATTTGTAAAAAAATCAAGAAATGCAATAATTGACTTAAAACCCCAAAATGAACACCACAATAAGAGGCCGGAAAGTTAATAAATAGAAAATTTACCTGCAATGTACAGAAATCTGTCCAACAAAATATATCCGGTGGGTAGCAAGTCTCCATCTTCTTCTTATATGGAGAAAATGCCCCCGCTGATCAGATACCAAGCTCTCCCGGGTCCAAGGAAACTGAAAGATGAAAGTCCTGTATAGTGTTTAAATAAAAATGAATCAATAAAGTAAGTCAAATTAAGCATAAATCATAAAGAAAACAGCAATATTTTTCAAGTTTCCTGAAAAATTACCAAATAACATATCTTCTACATGGCTGAATGTTTAAAAAATTGATCCATCAAGGGTAGAATACAATTACATGTAAATATTGGAAAAGTCAAATGTGATTCATGCAGTAATGCCATTCCAATAATACAAGAAAAAAAAATCAGAAGCCTAAGGTTACAATAATTAAGATTTTATCATGTTAAAATTCTACATATTTGGTAAGCTAGTCTAAGGAAGTAACTGTAAGTACAAAAACTTGAAAGCAGTAGAAAATGAGTTACAGAGAGTCGCCCTGAGGAAACTACAAAGAGCAAAAAAAGGAAAAACACAGACCTTTGTGTAGCTACAACATAGAAACAACAAAGCTACAAACAGATCCCCCCGCAGTCCAAGGGAGGCAATCCAGAGGATAACATACACTGTACACTACCAACATGATACGTCAAGACATAAAATGTCCTCCTTTCAGATGAAAACCACGAAAGACACTTTTAAGGGCCGAATAAATTATTCGAAAAGATACCAAACGTGCAAACGTATAAGAAACTAAATAAAAATTAACACCAGGCCACCATCCAACACTTCCAAATGTACACATATATAGCAATTCATATAAATACACAATTACATGTACATGTAAAATACATACATAAATTTATGAATACATACAAACACCTAAAATTGATCAACCTGATACACAGGGGCTGACAATTAGATTTTTCAGGCACTTGCCCACGGGCAAGTGCATGGTCAAATTTCACTTGCCCTACTTCAATTTTTACTTGCCCCACCAACACTCTATATTCATCATGATCATTAATTTGTCTCCAAATTAAAAAAGATTTCAGCCTAGGATTGTTATTTTGAATATTGGCGACATTTAAAACCATCTGCCATTAAGAACTACGTACCATACAATCTGTTGAATGAATGTATGCTGTTTTACGTCCCGTTCCAGAATAATACATGTACTTTCTTTTATAAAGAGACGTAAATTGCTATCATATTTCAGCTATAGCCATGATATCTGCTATTTGTTTAAAATAAGTTTCGGGCCTTTTTTTTCTTCTTATCTCATACCTCGTATGCTTTGACAGTTTTGTACTGAGTTTTTCACTAACATTCTAGTATATTTACATTCAGTATAATTTTCCTTATCAAATCCATTAGAAATCCACGACGTTCAAATTTCTATAACACACGCGAAACCTTGTCACCGCGAGTTAGAATACACAGTAGGAACTATATGCATTTTCAATACTCTAGAAACATCAAAATGTAAAATATTTATTTCAATTTAATGAAAAACTACAACCCTGAAAAATTAACGCAGAAATCAACGAATTGTGCGTTAAGAATTAATTCGTCACTTTTTTAATCGCAATTTTTGTTTGCTTAATTTAACTTTGCAACGTCACTTAACGTCATCTGACGTCACAAACGGCTTTTACGTCTATTAACCACGTTAGTTTTGAAGGGCGCTAAATTCACATTAAATGTTGACGAAATAAGCAATTATGAAGAAGGAAAATTAGAGAATGTAAATATAACCATTGAATTCATATTTTTAGCTGTCTTCGGTCCTATAACACCCCTGGCCGTGCCCACAAATTATAATACCGCGCGTTAGCGCGGTATTATTCAATTTGTCGGCACGGCCAGGTGTGTTATAGGACCGAAGACAGCCAAAAATATGAATTCAATGCTTAAATGGACGATGTCGATCGTTTTCTGACTCATAACTGTCAAAACTTTCTTCATTGCCTATTAAAAATTCACTTGCCCACCTCCAAAATTCACTAGCCCCGGGCGTCGGGCAATGGGATTTGTCAGAGCCTGTGATACATTTTCTTAACTAACCTTTCTCCTCTGACCATGTCAACTACACATTGTTTTACCAATTTCCATCCTCTGCCCCCCCCCCCCCCCCCACACACACACACACACACCTCTACAAAAGACCCATGTAAGCCAATGACGAAAACTTGTCTGCGTTTTCAAAAGTTTATTAAAGAAATTAATAATTTTCTTCGTGATCGTATAGTTTTTTTGAATTAATCTGAAATATGTTCAGAATAGACCAATACACTTTTGATACAACTGTTCAAAGGATCCGTCCAATATAAAAAGAATTTAAGACTGAACTCCAAATATTAAATAAATAAAAGTCCAAAAGAATGATTCCCAGAATAATAAAAAGCCAAAGAAGTGTGATAGTTCGAGAACAAAACCGGGAATACTCTTTTCTGACTAAAACAGGGTATTTTGTGCTCAGTGGGTATCCATGGTCCCAGATATAACAAGAATAGATATGGGTTACCCCATATCCAAAGATATTCGACTGTTAGATTTAAAATGTTTAACAGTGTTTATAATGACGTTAATAAAAAAACTGCACTGTCTAATTATGGAACTGTTACATAAATTTCGTGATTCCATAGCATTACGGTCACCCAGTCTCCTAACAAACAGTACACATAGGCCTACATGTACCTGTGTCCGCAAGACCAATTTTAGCCTTGGTCTACACACGTGCAATGGAGCTGTCACACGCATCCACCGAGCTCGGAGAAACACGTTTTGTTTTGCCGAGAAGTTACGGCGTCAGACAAAACTTTTCTTTTCTTAATTAGATCATATAAAAAAGAATTCTGATTATAATAAAAATTATACAATCCCTGTTGAACTATATATAGTTTGTTCTAACATTTTCATCTGCAACAACTTGTGTTTAAAATGGCCGGGTAGGGAAAATCAGGCCCGGGTCGGAAAATTCTTAACTGAAAACATGGAAAACCTTTTTTGTTTTGAAAATAACGGAAAATTAATATACTAATGTATTTGTTGCAGAAATTACTTACATTATTCAAGTTCTATATATAATGGTAAATGCTGAACTTCAACACGAACCCGAATCTCCAACCCAGTTCTCGTTTTGCCACACATACCCTACAGTTAACAAAATGTACACGCGAGCAAGCCAGGGATTGAAAATAGATTAATTTTTTCTTTAAGAACAAATTGTATGATAATTAACGGGCTATAAACATGTACTTAATACAATTGTTGATATAGTATTATCAATTCATCGGTGAAAAGATATGAATCGAAGAATGACCTAATTATTCTCTGTTATCAAACATGTAAAAAAAAAAGGCTGAGGAGGGAGCGAGCGTAGGAATATTGATATTTTTTATTTGCATTTCGGGGGGAAAGTGATTTTCTAATGATATTTTGACATTATTTTTGATATCTTTAACGTATGACATACACAACTAAATACTCTTATCATGAACAATAATGTTGTATCTACTTATCATGATGGAATTATTTTGGTCGAACCAATATGTGTGAACTGCCGCTGAAAACAATTATATATCTTGAAAAGATATTATGCATTGATCTAATATATGATAATATATTTCATTGGCTAATTCACCATCACTAACCACCTACGCTTTGTCCGTAGGTCTGTCCGTTGACCTATGAACCCCAACATGGCACCACCCTCGAATATAGGTACAGTGTGTAAATACATGTTACTAATATTTATGGACTCAGTCCTCATCTCTGCACCACAGGAGTTCTAGCCTTAAGCTCTTTTACTTACTTACTTCAAAGTTCCCAATTTTATTGTTCTTAGTCAAAACTCTTAATGATACCATTGTATTTCCGTTCAAATTTTATTACTTACTATCGATGGGCTTGATTGGTCTATTCGGATCAATTTCATTACAAAATGATCTAACAAATTATAGTGTATTTGGACAACACCATAATCCAATTTGTTTTGACAAGATAATAATTGTTTACAAAATAGAGTCCTCTTTCCAATTATAAAGTCACCGAATTTGCGTCACTAATAATATACATTTTGATTTAATAAACCTTTATCTCATTTCATTTTAACTGCTAAAAACTAAAAATGATTATGTTATTAATATTGTCTAAGTTTAAAATGTTCACACAATATGTCTCTGCTAAACCCTATAGGTTTACATTCGTCCCCACACACTAAGAAATTTCCCTGTCCAGTGGAAATTTCTCCGTTAGATCCGGAACATAATTTTAAACTTTGTCACAGTTTATTTCGTTCACAAGGTAAGAAGTAATCCCGCGGCACTGTTTAGTTTTTATTAAAAAAAATCCACAATCTTCGAAGATAATAGTCACGATGTCTTTATTGTTAATTGCATACGTAAGTCGCACAGCATAGGAAATTCGCGGACGTCTTCTTCTTGTTTCCGAATCAAAGTCCAATATATACGGTTATATTGATTATATAAGTCCAATATATGTGTCCACTTTATGTCCACCTAACAACTCTACGTGGATATATGGTTTTACTACTGTTCACTACTGGAACCTTCACTACTCCTCGCTAAACTTGTTCGCTTTGGAATCAATGTTCTCATTCCATACTTAGGTATAGATCAAAACTTAGTTATATTCCACAATAATATACGTAACATAAGTTATCGTGTTACTCTTCAAGGTCATTCAGCTGATACAGTCCTTGTGATTTAGTAGATGACGGAGTGTAATTATCACCACTCCAGGCGGTATTATCGCCCTTCAAATTAGAAGCCATCAGTTCGTGTACCCTGTGCTCCTTGGTTTATTCTTGACTCCCATTAAGATCCCATCCTTTTGGTATATCTCACTGATATTGTTTAATTTCCTTAAATTCCTCCATAGGTACTTCCATGTCAGTACCCTTTTCATCATCCACTGTATTTGTGCCTTCTAGATTAGTCTCAACAGGTAGTGTAGACAAAAAACTCTTTCTACCAAGTATCTTAGATGACCACTTATTTTAAAAACTTAGATAAAGAATAAACAAAATCAAAAGATAAATTGAAGCAAGACTTTTTAACCTATTTTTCCGTAGGCAAAGACACAACAATACATTATTGAAAGACAGTTAGTTGTTTAAAGATTTTGAAAAGGTAATTTCTAAATACAGTGAAAACTGTATAGTCCGACACCTGAATAATCTGAAACACTATAGATTCCGACATTAAATTTCTTTCCCATTATAGTATTTTCCTTGATTTTAACACTGTGCAATCCGGCGTACTGTCTATTCCGACACAAAATTTATTTCCCAGCGCATGTCGGATTAGACAGGTTTCACTGTATCTTCTAATTATTGCTAAAATAGTCCGTTAAATTAAATTTTTTTTCAAAGTGAATTCTTTTATAAATGAAATAAAAAAAATCAATGCTGAAAATATTTCAACGGTACTCTCCTTATCATAAAATAGTGGTAATGACACTAAGCGTTTTGATTTTGTTATTGATAAATATGATCCCCCATTCAATAAAATAAATCTTTACGTTGGATGATATTTTAACCATTCCCCATAATTGTTACGGTATGTAATTCAAAGAAGTTGTTTATACCCAAATATTGTTATAACAAATACATGATCAACTTCCAGTAAGGTTGTGCAAGACTATATAATGGAAACAAATGAAGTTTTCAGATACTGTGTGAAAATTAGTAGCTGTTTTTGAGTATTTACAAGTAGCTGTCAAAGATCAAAAGGTGGTTGCACTTCTGAAGAAGAGAGATGTCCAAAGGCAACTATTTAACTTTTCTCAAGCCCATGTTTTATCAATTTTACATTTTACATATTCGAGGATATTTTCAAACTCTTTGCACAGTTTGTTTAATAATCAGCAATTTAACCTGAATGACTTACACTTGAAGTAATTTCCCCACTATCCTTATAAGTTGGTTTGCAGCAATACTATTTTCTCGTAATGCATTCTCACTATACACCCTATTTTCACGGGATTTTCTAGGTTTTATCTTAGGCTTATAACTATGATCCATACTTTGCGAACACTCTTTATTTATTTCTTTTACCTGTTTCCTTGGTTTTACAGGTGGTTTCATACAATTATTACAGAAGCCTCTTTTCAACTTGTGGTTATTACATTTAAGATTTACACCGTCAATTTCCATTTCTTGTTCATATTCAATTAACTGTTCTGGTGAATCACTCATAGTTTGATCTATGTCTAACCTATACTCTTCATTTCCAGAATCCGAATTAGAGTATTGATAGTTGTTATCAATAGTAGAGTCAGAATCGTATTCCATTTCAGTCTGTACATCATGGTTATTTAAGTTAGGTGTTACTGGTTGATCATAAATAACCTCGTTTGAATTTTCATTATTATCTGTTTCACGATTGTTGAAAGCACGAGCACGAATCCTTCTCCTTAACTCTTGTAACGGAATATCGTCTTCATCGGAAGAATTTTCACGTTCGACACGTTTTCTATTTACAAGTCTTTGTAATACAGGCAATTCTTCTTCTTGTTCAGAACTCTCTCTATCAGACTCATTTTCTGGGGGTACTACATACTGCGTTTGTCTTAAGACGCGTTCCCCTGAATTTCGTGGTATTTCCCATTCATTTATTCGGGCATGATGAAGGTGCCTGGCATGAGCTTTAGTGGTGGTATTGTTTAATTGATTTTTAACAACAAAGCTAACAGGACCTGTCTGATCAATGATGCGGTAATAGGGTATCCATCTTTTGTCTAGCTTACCAGTTCTACGATTATTTTTCAAATAAACAGGGTCACCGATTTGAAATGTTTCTTCTTTACTCCCTTTATCGGCCTGTACCTTCTGTTTATGTTTTGCTTCTTTCAAATTTCTGTAAACATTTACAAATGCCTTATGCTGCTGTTGAATTGCAACTTTGTATTGATCCTCCCCCAAATACCTCCTTCTGGGTTTCAATATAGTATCTAATGGTAAAACGACATCCCTGTTATACAATAGATAAAAAGGAGAGTATTTAGTTGATTCATTGGTATGGAACCTAATGGCTGCTAGCGTTTGATTAAGATAAAGATCCCAAGTTTGCATATCTTCTTGAACCTTCTTAGCCATTACATCATGCAATGTACGATGAAATCTTTCTACCTTCCCGTTACCCTGGGGATTGTAATAAGAAGTAGTGATATGATGGATATTCATTTCTTTGAGTGTATCTGCTACTGCCTTATTAACATTTTCAGTACCATTGTCCGTTAAAAGCTGAAAGGGCACCCATATCTTGGAAAGATCTCATCCAAAATTATATGTACTACAGTATAATTTGTCCATACCGGCTACCGCCGGTTCCATAAAATTTGGCCGGTTTAGACAGAATCCGGAGTGCAGGAAAAATGCAGGAAAATATCAATTTTGAAAATTTCGTTGTTTATTTACAAGTACATCATATACATAATATAAAATGTAATTATATGAAGGAATCAATCAATATTTTGGAGTCTGGAAACTATAAAATAGTCTCATATGACTCTGTATTTTCTTGGTTTGAAAGTCGGGTGAAATGTTACCTAAATCAAAATATTCAGGCACGCATAATATAGGCCTACTATATATCAAACGGACTGGGTTTCGCTTGTCAAAGAGCTCATTCAATGTAAAAACAGTAATGCACAGTTATTCACGATTTCTTAATTATTGGATTGAACTTTTAATTTTTATGTAAAAAATTACGTCTTCCCCCACAGTGCTATGGCGCCATTTTGAAATGCGTTCGATTTTCGATCCCGATTTATATTTTGATCACTTACATATATTTTTTTTTGTATTTATGTTATAATGTGGTAAAAGGAGTTAAAACAAAATAAATCTTTTTAAAATTGTAAATCAATCATATACTAGTAATATTTTTTTTTCAATCGGGCTGTGTCACCGCCGCATTTCACTGAGTTCGTCTCATGGCACTGCTAATGTAAACACAGATTATCACATCCACCACGAAAGGTGTTAATTGCTTTGAAGTAACTCAGGTGTGGCCGGATTAGAGGAAATAATTACCGTAAATTATGAGCAGTTGGGACCGGTATGGCCGTTCGGAATACAGAATAGACAGTATCCGGAGTACACAGAATTTTTTCTAATGAATTTGTTAAAGAAGTGCATGGGACTAAAATTTATGGACGGAATGAACAAAAATCCGGAGTACTCAGAGTCCGGATTAGACAAATTTTACTGTATATTGTCTGCGGACTTATCTGAGACACAAAATGCTTCTGGCCACCCCGAATAAATATCAACCAATGAAACGATGTACTTGTTTCCAGACATGGTAGTCGGATATGGACCTGACAAATCAAGCGCTATTTTTGCAAAAGGATAAGGTGGAATTTGGGTCTCATGCACAGGAGGTTGACTTTTTCTAGCACTCCTAGTCTGACAAATTACACATTGTTCTATATAACTGATTAATTTTTTATATAGATTTGGAATATAGTACTTTTGTCTTATCGCATCATAAGTTTTGTCAACAGCCATATGCCCTAAATTGTCATGATACTGTTTTAGAGTAAGTTCTTCTAACTCTGCTGGGATAAATAATCTCAACTTTGGTGACTCTGAATCCCCATCTGACAAATAATAAAGTACTCCATCAATTTCTATAAATTTATTTTCTTCCATTTGAGTAGCTCTTCCCCTTCTAAACTTTTCCCTCAATTTCATTATCTGCTCGTCTGAATTTTGTAACTGTTTAATATCAATACCCTCTGGTAATTCTAAAAATGGTTTTACCAAATCGTCAGGTACCGAAAATTCACAACTAGCAAATTTCTTGGGTTCAATTCTGTTAGAATTAATCACATTGAGTTCAAAAGCATTGTCATGTACATCCGGTTCATTGTTTTCATAATTTTCCTCCTCATTTTCTTTACTAATTACAGACGAAAGCCTGGAAAGTAAATCTGCGCAACAATTAAATCTACCCTCAATGTATTCTACTTTACAATTGTAACCCGCTACACTTAATGCCCAAAGTTGAATCTTTTTATTTCGCATGGGGGCATCTAATATGTACTTTAATGGTTTGTGGTCAGTTTTTATAGTAAAAGTAGCGTTATGCAAATAATGATCTAATTTTTGTAACGCGTAATGAATGGCAAACGCCTCTTTCTCTATTGTGGACCACCTAGTCTGAGTACTACTGAGTTTATGTGATAGGTAATATATTGGTTTTTCCTCCCCCTCATCAGTTTGCTGGGTAAGACACGCCCCAATACAATTATCACTAGCATCAGTGTAAAGTACATACGGTTTATTTACATCCGGGTATGCCAATAAAGGTACAACAGTTAAACTTTATTTAAGAAAATCAAATGCAATTTGACATCGTTCGTCCCAATTAAACCTTGCATATTTTCTTGTCAGATCTATGAGAGGTTCCGCTATTTTTGAAAAATTGGGAATAAACCTTCGGTAATAACTGCACATGCCAATAAACCCTCTGACTTCCCTAACCGTAGTTGGTGCTGGTAATGTTCTAATGGCCATTATTTTCTTTTCATCAGGTTTAACCCCCTCCGGGCCTATAACAAAACCTAAGTACTCTGTCTCTTCCTGGAAAAATTTGCATTTCTTTAACTTTAATTTAAGACCATGCTGCCGAATTCTCCGAAAAATCTCCTCTATATGGGCTTGATGTTCTTCAGGTGTTTACGAAAAAATAAGAACATCGTCGAGAAAGGCAGTGGCAAATTTTTCGCATCCTTGTAGAACAATATTCATATAAGTTCTTGAAATACTGCGGGCGCATTACTTAAACCAAAAGGCATTCTGTTAAAATGAAATAAACCTTTATGACAAGCAAACGCAGTTTTTTCTTTACTTTCTCCATCTAATTGAACTTGCCAATATCCGCTTTTAAGATCTAATGTAGTAAAATGTTTAGATTTATCCAATAAACTTAGGATATCATCTATTAGCGGAAGTAGATAGGATGCTGGTCTTACGATTTTATTCAATGACCGAAAATCAACACACATTCTTTGTGTTCCGTCTTTCTTTCCAACTACTACCAAAGGAAAAGACCAAGGCGATTGTGATCTTTGTATGATCTTTGCATCAAGCATTTCATCGATGGCCTTATCAATAATTTGTCTCTTATTAAGGGGAGTTCTGTACGGTCTGTTTTTAATTGGGGGGTGATCACCAGTTTCTATTTTCATTGTTACAGTTTTAGTGTGCCCTAACTCACTATCCTTTTTAGCAAACAAATCTTTATTTCTTTGTACAATTTGCGTCGAATAGAATTTATATTTCTCGGGCGCATCTACTTTACTTAAATCTAGACTGTTGTTTATTATCTCCCCCGCTGTTTTAATTGCATTTATCTCGCTCTTGTCAACAGATCGAACTGTACCTACAGCGCTTCCAGGCACCTTGCGCGTGTTTCTTATTTCACCCACTGATTCTTTTAAAATTAAACCGGGTTCCTCGTTTAGACAATCGTGTAAATTTTTAATCTCTATCAACCCTCCATATTTTCTCGGGAAGGCGGAGTTTAATTTTCCATAACACACAACTGCCGTTTGCGGTTTTTATTAAAACCTTCTTATTTACTCTCACCAAAGATGATATATGGAGATCTTCTTCCAATTTTACATATGTTTTTCCGACTCTCAAACACCCTAAATCAAAATATATTCTGACCCCATTTGCTTTTAACCAATCGCGTCCTAAAATGACACAACGATTGAGTCCCTCGGTGACATAGAATTTATGATTCATGCGTAACCCATTCATAGAAAATGCTAAGTCTACTCTACCTATCACCGAGAGTGATTCACCATTTGCAGCTTGTAAATATGGTTTTTCTTTCCTATTTAAAGTTGGTTTGTACAATAGATAATTATACGTACATTTTTCTACTAATAAGTGACACCTCAGCCCCGGTGTCTACTAATGCTCTATATCTCACTTTCCCCAATTTCATAATACAAGAACTAGGATTTCCAGTTAAACAAATCTTATATACATTTTTTCTACCACAATTTTTATTTCCCTCTCCATCGGCTTCAACATGAAGAGAGTGTCTTAGTTTTCCTGATGGCCTGGGTTTCTTTTTGAAAAGTAATAGTTGGGCCTGCGCCTGAACGACCTATCAAAACGGCCAGAATATCTCTGAGGACAATATCTGCTAATATGACCATAATTTTCACAATTCCAACACTGCAAATTGTAATCCCCTTTGTATGCTGTTTTTGAAATTTCATTTACGCCTGTTCTATTTCTTTGATTTCCAATATTTTTTCTGTTTGTACTTATTCGTGCATGACAGAATTGTGCCCTGTGCCCTACCTTACCACATCTGTGACAACGCTGATTGTGAAAGTGATCTACTTCCATGGGCTTAATTTCGCGAGAAGAGACTTTTGGAAAATTTGTATCTTCAAACAAATTTGAAATTGGTTTATTTATCAAAGGCTCATGGAAAGAGGATTCATAAAATGTGTCACTTGTCCTTAATGCCAACCGTTTGCGCAAATTTTGTTCATGCATTGCCATTTGAACCGCGTTTTCCAAAGTTTTAGGATTTCCCCTTAACAATTTCATTCTAACAAAATCAAACAACAAACCATCACAAATTAAAATATGTCTACCAACTGATTTTGAACAATTTGATTTTCTAAATTTTCTGGTGAATATGCATCTTCCGCTACCTGTAAAAGCCTTTCGGCAAATACTTGCATACTCTCACTGGAAGTTTGTCTCATTTTTCTTATAATTGCCAATGCGTGTTGAGGGTCAGTAATTTCTGCAAATCGACTTTTTAAAAAATGTTTTAAATCATTCCAAATAGGTAATTCACCCGAAACTTCAATTTCTGCCAAATATCTCTTAACAAAGTCCCCCCCAGACCCTTTACATGTTACATACGCGATTTTCGGAATATCTTCACTTGCCATGTTCGACATTTTGGCGTACTTCTCTATATCTTTAATCCATTGCTTGAATTTTACAGGATCCCCCTCAAATTAGGTAATGACCTGATTAATGGGCACCGAAATAGCTGCGGTTAATGATTTAACCTGGTTCAAAATGGAATTCATCCATTGTTTTATATTTCTATCATCATCTTCATTATTTTTTCCCCCATAAGGAAAGTACCCTGAATTCTCTTGTGTTTTATTTTCTTCGTCCAAACTTTTTGAATTTAACATTTCAGTTTCTGCCATGCGCTGTGATAATTCGTCCAAAGCTTTATCAAGCTGTTCTCGATGTGTTGGCGCCTTTGCCATTTTAGAAATTTCTTTTTAATTTAGAATTTTAATGTTTATTTTAATAAATTAACAACTTATTTCTTTTGTGGTCATCTAAAAAGTTAAGTATCAAGAGAAATTGTCTCACCTTTACGTCTCTAATCTTCAGAACTTCGCAGAATCCTGGTCAACGAGCACCAAATTGACTTGTACGATGTAAGCCAATGATGAAAACTTGTCTGCGTTTTCAAAAGTTTATTAAATTAATCCAATTTACAATAATTATTCTCCGTGATCGTATAGTTTTTAGAAATATTCTGAAATATGATCAGAAAAGACCAATACACTTTTTATACAACTGTTCAAAGGATCCGTCCAAAATAAGAAGAATTTAAGACTGAACTCCAAATATTAAATAAATAAAAGTCCAAAAGAATGATTCCCAGAATAATAAAAAGCCAAAGAAGTGTGATAGTTCGAGAACAAAACCGGGAATACTCTTTTCTGACTAAAACAGGGTATTTTGTGCTCAGTGGGTATCCATGGTCCCAGATATAACAAGAATAGATATGGGTTACCCCATATCCAAAGATATTCGACTGTTAGATTTAAAATGTTTAACAGTGTTTATAATGACGTTAATAAAAAAACTGCACTGTCTAATTATGGAACTGTTACATAAATTTCGTGATTCCATAGCATTACGGTCACCCAGTCTCCTAACAAACAGTACACATAGGCCTACATGTACCTGTGTCCGCAAGACCAATTTTAGCCTTGGTCTACACACGTGCAATGGAGCTGTCACACGCATCCACCGAGCTCGGAGAAACACGTTTTGTTTTGCCGAGAAGTTACGGCGTCAGACAAAACTTTTCTTTTCTTAATTAGATCATATAAAAAAGAATTCTGATTATAATAAAAATTATACAATCCCTGTTGAACTATATATAGTTTGTTCTAACATTTTCATCTGCAACAACTTGTGTTTAAAATGGCCGGGTAGGGAAAATCAGGCCCGGGTCGGAAAATTCTAAACTGAAAACATGGAAAACCTTTTTTGTTTTGAAAATAACGGAAAATTAATATACTAATGTATTTGTTGCAGAAATTACTTACATTATTCAAGTTCTATATATAATGGTAAATGCTGAACTTCAACACGAACCCGAATCTCCAACCCAGTTCTCGTTTTGCCACACATACCCTACAGTTAACAAAATGTACACGCGAGCAAGCCAGGGATTGAAAATAGATTAATTTTTTCTTTAAGAACAAATTGTATGATAACTAGGGCTAATTGTAACGGGAACCGTTACAGATGTTCCCCAAACGCTCCCCAACTCCCTTTGGTGCCATACTCCCTTTAAGCTTCATTAAAAAAGACAAACTCTATGCATTTTACACTTTAACAACGTTTCCCTGAAGTATACCGAGTATATTCAAATTTTAGCATTTGCATGCGTGCACATGTAAATGCATGTGCGTAATGACCATATTATCTTGTCTACACTATCTATATACATTAATATAATAAAATTATAAAGATTTAATCCAAAAGTATTAAAAAATACGCTTCATCAAGTGTATTTTTAATTTTACCCATCTCACGTGCATGCACGTGCATGCATATGCATGATGACCTTACCTTTTTGTAGGAGTCCACTATGTCTATCTATGTTCTAAATCCCATCCTGTTTGGTTGTAAATCAAAGGAGTTATACCCATTTAAAGTTTAAGCCAATCAGATTGCAGCGCACGTGCATGCGCGTGTTTTCATGATACCTGCTATATATTATATTGTAGTATATCCTAATGCATGACTATGTTTAAAATTTCAAAGCATTTCGTCAAAAAACAAAAGAGATATTGAGATCTTTGTTTCAGCCAATCAGAGCGAAGCGCACGTGCATGCACGTGAGTTCGTGCTAATTTGACCATGTCATATTATCTAGACTATTAATATATCCTTATAGAATGAGTTTCAAAGCATTTCAATAAAAAATGTAAAAGTTATGGCTATAATAAGTATATCAGTCATTTCACTCATTTCACGCGCACGCACGTGCATGCGTATGCGCGAAAAATGACCTTCGTTCCGCACACCTACACTTGACACCTATTAACCCTAAAAAGGTTTTAACTTAGTTGGGTGAACAGTTTCTGAGAACACTCGCGGACAAAAAAAGTACCGGAGAACAAAGAAGAAAAAAAAGAATAATAACTAGATGAGATCTCGTTGCGAGCAACGAGTGGGTCTTCCGTTAGATTCTTGATGAGATGAGATCAGATTTTGATTGAGATTTTCATTCTTAAGTAATGATTTTCCATATTCTGTAAAAAGACATTGAACAATAAAGACTTCTAAAATCAACTTTTGGCCCCTCACGGCCCCTAATATTAGGGATCAGCCCTTTTTTCTTCATAACATTTTAAAGCTCTCAGGATTATGAACACTTTTTGTTCAACAACTATTCAGAGATTCTTTTTCGTTTTCGAGTTATTCGGAAAAGAAATATTAAGGGACCAGCCCTTCAACTCCCTAACGGGGACGTTTAGCGAAAAATGAAAGGTTGCATATTGTTCAGAACATGATTTTGAACATCTTTTGTTCAATATTACTTATCAAAATATTTCTCACTTTTGAGATACAAAGCATCAAATATTTTGTCTTCTGGCCCCTTGTGGCCCCTAATTTTGTAATGTACGACTTTAAAATCATAATATACAGTTGTAGATTGTTGAAATAAACATTTTTGCTTCAGTAATGTATTACAAATTATTGACTGTTAAAGAGTTATCGAAAAAAGACTTTTGGCCCCTTTTGGCCCCTAATTTGAGTGCCCAGTCCCTTTTCCTGGATTTCATTTTAAAGCTCTTAGGATTTTGAGCACTTTTTGTTCAACAACTATTCAGAGATTCTTTTTCGTTTTCGAGTTATTCGCAAAAGAAATATTTAGGGGCCAACCCTTCAACTCCCTAATGGGAACGTTTAGCGAAAAATGAAAGGTTGCATATTGTTCAGAACATCATTTTGAACATCTTTTGTTCAATATTACTTATCAAAATATTTCTCACTTTTGAGATACAAAGCGTCAAAGATTTTGCCTTCTGGCCCCTTGTGGCCCCTAATTATGTAATGTACGACTTTAAAATCATAATATACAGTTGTAAATTGTTGAAATAAACATTTTTGCTTCAGTAATGTATTACAAATTATTGACTGTTAAAGAGTTATCGAAAAAAGACTTTTGGCCCCTTTTGGCCCCTAATTTTAGTGCCTAGCCCCTTTTCCTGGATTTCATTTTGAAGCTCTTAGGATTTTGAGCACTTTTTGTTCAACAACTATTCAGAGATTCTTTCTTGTTTTCGAGTTATTTGCAAAAGAAATATTTAGGGGCTAACCCTGCAACTCCCTAATGGGGACGTTTAGCGAAAAATGAAAGGTTGGATATTGTTCAGATTATGATTTTGAACATCTTTTGTTCAATAATACTTGTCAAAATATTTCTCACTTTCGAGATATAAAGCATAAACGAGTTAGCATTCTGGCCCCTTGTAGCCCCTAATTATGTAATATACGACTTTAAAATCATAATATACAGTTGTAGATTGTTGAGATAAACATTTTTGCTTCAGTAATGTATAGCAAAATATTGACTGTTTAAGAGTTATCGAAAAAAGACTTTTAGCCCCTTTTGGCCCCTAATTTTAGTGCCCAGCCCCTTTTTCTGGATTTCATCTTAAAGCTCTTAGGATTTTGAGCACTTTTTGTTCAACAACTATTCAGAGATTCTTTTTCGTTTTCGAGTTATTCGCAAAAGAAATATTTAGGGGCCAACCCTTCAACTCCCTAATGGGAACGTTTAGCGAAAAATGAAAGGTTGCATATTGTTCAGAACATCATTTTGAACATCTTTTGTTCAATATTACTTATCAAAATATTTCTCACTCTCGAGATATAAAGCGTCAAAGATTTGGCATTCTGGCCCCTTATGGCCCCTAATTATGTACCATACGTCATCAAAATTATGATATATATATCTGTAGATTGTTGAGATAAACATTTTTGCTTCAGTATTATATTACAAAATATTAACTGATAAAGAGTTATCGATTAAAGACTTTTGGCCCCTTTCTGCCCCTAATGTGATGAGTCAGCGTTTTTTTCTTGATATCATTTGAAAGATCTCGTTGTTCTGCACAAATGATGTTCAGTATGTTCTAACAAAATATTTATACTTTAAAAGATATGATGCAAAATGTCTCAAAAAATCACTCGTGATTCGTGTCCTAAATTTTGACCCCTACCGAGCTTCCATACTAGGTACTTCCGGAAACTATCCAAACTCCCAGTAACATGGGGATATGTCCTCTATCATCACTGAAAATTTCAGCGCTCTAGCTCAAGCCGTTTTCGAGAAAATGAACGGACAAGGAGGTCCTCTGAATTTTGATAAAAGGGCGATAACTCTAGACCGGAAGTGATTTTCACAAAATCCTTCAGCCGGTATAAACTTCAGGTTATCCTGCAACATCCCTGAAAATTTGAAGCAAATTCATCCAACCATCTCTGAGAAATCTTCTGCACAAAATTTGTGCAGAAAAAAAGAATAATAATAATAATAAGAAAAGTGAAAAAGAAACATAAGAATAATAGAAGGGTCTTCCGCTGAAGACGGAAGACCCTAACTAGAAAGTCTGCTATTGCAAGCAATAGCATATGTCGCCCCGTATTAGACAAGACTTTCATTTTTATCATCACTAAAACAAAAGTCCATAAGCTAAGTTTGAAAACCTTTGAGTTATATCAGTCCTTTCCATTGGAAACGGAAGACCTTAATTCGGTACATCCCTCTCATTATTTTTAGAATCGGTAGGAGAAGAAAGTAGTGCAGGAAAATTACAAGTTCCTCAATTTGCAGACTTGCATAAACGAAATCTGGCAGATGTACTGAACTGAGCCTCATACTTGTTAATTGGCAGTATCTTTCCTATCATAAAAGCTTGGGAAATGTAATTTATGAAGAAGATCAGCCGAATTATTTTGTGTATTGTAACGCCAGTGGGAACTCTGAAATTTCCCTCTTTCACTTTCATTTTAGAGGTTCTACCGAAAAACGAATCTGACATACCACCATCAATTCGAGCATTTCTGCATTGCAGAGAGCTGATGTGTGTTATGAGATGATAAATCATGTGTGAACTTTCTCAGTTTAGCGGAATCATGAACATTTTCGGCGAGATGAATGTTTTGTATACAGTGGTGATCAAGGCTTTGCGAACCATCAGGAGCGGATCAAAGAATTTATGAATGAATAAAAACTATGGAAATGACGTACCAATTTTTTAATTTATACTTGCACTATCTAATGAAATGAATAATATACAAGTGATAGATATACAAGAAAACGCGAAATGATAATAAATGCAGCTGACAATCGTTATTTTTTTTTATATAGATAAAATAAAATATTTATAAATTCAAGAGACAAAACAGAAGGAGAATGAATGATGGCAAAATATCACATGACGGGAACTGAATTTTATGAATGAAGATTTTAAAAAGTTACTTGTAAGTTGTATATGTTATATCTGTGTATTCTACTTGGCTGTGTGCTTCAAAAAAAAAGGGGGGGGTCGTCTTGAACATAGTAAATAGCCATAACGTTTGAACGGTAAGTACTAGGGCTTTCGTATTTCAAATATGTAATCCTTGTGAAAAGAACTTTTATTGGATACGACGAACTTTGACCCTTTGACCTAGACCTTGGAGAACACATGTGTACATCTGAATCTTTTTTTCTGTTTCGTTTCTATGGCAACCGTGAGCGACTCATTACAATTATTTTGAAAGTAGAAATCACTTTGACACATTGCAAGGAATAAACATTGAAAGTTTCAAAACGATTGCCTGAGTAGTTATTGAGAAAATCGAAATTAAAGAATTTTTACTTTTACCCGGTTTCCATGGCAATAATCGATTATATGAAAATTTTAAATACGAGTTGCAGAACTACAGATACTAATCCTTAAAATAAGAAAAGTTTCATGACGAACGTTTAAGGGACCAGAGAGAACACTCTCGGACAAAATTTGTCGCTTTTTACAGGTTTCCATGGCAACGGTAGACATATTGGAACTGAACGACCTCACTGCACAACTACAACCAGTGATCGTCCTTTGAGGAAAGTTTCAGGAAGATTGTCCCAGCCATCTCCGAGAAACAGCCTGGATAAAAAAAACATGCGTACAATATCAATATGTCGTCCCCGACTTCGTTCGGGGCGACATAATAACTCCTGAATTTTTCTCATCAATAACTCCTGAATTTTCCCCTTCAATTCGAGCATTTCTGCATTGCAGAGAGCTGATGTGTGTTATGAGATGATAAATCATGTGTGAACTTTCTCAGTTTAGCGGAATCATGAACATTTTCGGCGAGATGAATGTTTTGTATACAGTGGTGATCAAGGCTTTGCGAACCATCAGGAGCGGATCAAAGAATTTATGAATGAATAAAAACTATGGAAATGACGTACCAATTTTTTAATTTATACTTGCACTATCTAATGAAATGAATAATATACAAGTGATAGATATACAAGAAAACGCGAAATGATAATAAATGCAGCTGACAATCGTTATTTTTTTTTATATAGATAAAATAAAATATTTATAAATTCAAGAGACAAAACAGAAGGAGAATGAATGATGGCAAAATATCACATGACGGGAACTGAATTTTATGAATGAAGATTTTAAAAAGTTACTTGTAAGTTGTATATGTTATATCTGTGTATTCTACTTGGCTGTGTGCTTCAAAAAAAAGGGGGGGGTCGTCTTGAACATAGTAAATAGCCATAACGTTTGAACGGTAAGTACTAGGGCTTTCGTATTTCAAATATGTAATCCTTGTGAAAAGAACTTTTATTGGATACGACGAACTTTGACCCTTTGACCTAGACCTTGGAGAACACATGTGTACATCTGAATCTTTTTTTCTGTTTCGTTTCTATGGCAACCGTGAGCGACTCATTACAATTATTTTGAAAGTAGAAATCACTTTGACACATTGCAAGGAATAAACATTGAAAGTTTCAAAACGATTGCCTGAGTAGTTATTGAGAAAATCGAAATTAAAGAATTTTTCCTTTTACCCGGTTTCCATGGCAATAATCGATTATATGAAAATTTTAAATACGAGTTGCAGAACTACAGATACTAATCCTTAAAATAAGAAAAGTTTCATGACGAACGTTTAAGGGACCAGAGAGAACACTCTCGGACAAAATTTGTCGCTTTTTACAGGTTTCCATGGCAACGGTAGACATATTGGAACTGAACGACCTCACTGCACAACTACAACCAGTGATCGTCCTTTGAGGAAAGTTTCAGGAAGATTGTCCCAGCCATCTCCGAGAAACAGCCTGGATAAAAAAAACATGCGTACAATATCAATATGTCGTCCCCGACTTCGTTCGGGGCGACATAATAACTCCTGAATTTTTCTCATCAATAACTCCTGAATTTTCCCCTTCAATTCGAGCATTTCTGCATTGCAGAGAGCTGATGTGTGTTATGAGATGATAAATCATGTGTGAACTTTCTCAGTTTAGCGGAATCATGAACATTTTCGGCGAGATGAATGTTTTGTATACAGTGGTGATCAAGGCTTTGCGAACCATCAGGAGCGGATCAAAGAATTTATGAATGAATAAAAACTATGGAAATGACGTACCAATTTTTTAATTTATACTTGCACTATCTAATGAAATGAATAATATACAAGTGATAGATATACAAGAAAACGCGAAATGATAATAAATGCAGCTGACAATCGTTATTTTTTTTTATATAGATAAAATAAAATATTTATAAATTCAAGAGACAAAACAGAAGGAGAATGAATGATGGCAAAATATCACATGACGGGAACTGAATTTTATGAATGAAGATTTTAAAAAGTTACTTGTAAGTTGTATATGTTATATCTGTGTATTCTACTTGGCTGTGTGCTTCAAAAAAAAAGGGGGGGGGGTCGTCTTGAACATAGTAAATAGCCATAACGTTTGAACGGTAAGTACTAGGGCTTTCGTATTTCAAATATGTAATCCTTGTGAAAAGAACTTTTATTGGATACGACGAACTTTGACCCTTTGACCTAGACCTTGGAGAACACATGTGTACATCTGAATCTTTTTTTCTGTTTCGTTTCTATGGCAACCGTGAGCGACTCATTACAATTATTTTGAAAGTAGAAATCACTTTGACACATTGCAAGGAATAAACATTGAAAGTTTCAAAACGATTGCCTGAGTAGTTATTGAGAAAATCGAAATTAAAGAATTTTTCCTTTTACCCGGTTTCCATGGCAATAATCGATTATATGAAAATTTTAAATACGAGTTGCAGAACTACAGATACTAATCCTTAAAATAAGAAAAGTTTCATGACGAACGTTTAAGGGACCAGAGAGAACACTCTCGGACAAAATTTGTCGCTTTTTACAGGTTTCCATGGCAACGGTAGACATATTGGAACTGAACGACCTCACTGCACAACTACAACCAGTGATCGTCCTTTGAGGAAAGTTTCAGGAAGATTGTCCCAGCCATCTCCGAGAAACAGCCTGGATAAAAAAAACATGCGTACAATATCAATATGTCGTCCCCGACTTCGTTCGGGGCGACATAATAACTCCTGAATTTTTCTCATCAATAACTCCTGAATTTTCCCCTTCAATTCGAGCATTTCTGCATTGCAGAGAGCTGATGTGTGTTATGAGATGATAAATCATGTGTGAACTTTCTCAGTTTAGCGGAATCATGAACATTTTCGGCGAGATGAATGTTTTGTATACAGTGGTGATCAAGGCTTTGCGAACCATCAGGAGCGGATCAAAGAATTTATGAATGAATAAAAACTATGGAAATGACGTACCAATTTTTTAATTTATACTTGCACTATCTAATGAAATGAATAATATACAAGTGATAGATATACAAGAAAACGCGAAATGATAATAAATGCAGCTGACAATCGTTATTTTTTTTTATATAGATAAAATAAAATATTTATAAATTCAAGAGACAAAACAGAAGGAGAATGAATGATGGCAAAATATCACATGACGGGAACTGAATTTTATGAATGAAGATTTTAAAAAGTTACTTGTAAGTTGTATATGTTATATCTGTGTATTCTACTTGGCTGTGTGCTTCAAAAAAAAAGGGGGGGTCGTCTTGAACATAGTAAATAGCCATAACGTTTGAACGGTAAGTACTAGGGCTTTCGTATTTCAAATATGTAATCCTTGTGAAAAGAACTTTTATTGGATACGACGAACTTTGACCCTTTGACCTAGACCTTGGAGAACACATGTGTACATCTGAATCTTTTTTTCTGTTTCGTTTCTATGGCAACCGTGAGCGACTCATTACAATTATTTTGAAAGTAGAAATCACTTTGACACATTGCAAGGAATAAACATTGAAAGTTTCAAAACGATTGCCTGAGTAGTTATTGAGAAAATCGAAATTAAAGAATTTTTCCTTTTACCCGGTTTCCATGGCAATAATCGATTATATGAAAATTTTAAATACGAGTTGCAGAACTACAGATACTAATCCTTAAAATAAGAAAAGTTTCATGACGAACGTTTAAGGGACCAGAGAGAACACTCTCGGACAAAATTTGTCGCTTTTTACAGGTTTCCATGGCAACGGTAGACATATTGGAACTGAACGACCTCACTGCACAACTACAACCAGTGATCGTCCTTTGAGGAAAGTTTCAGGAAGATTGTCCCAGCCATCTCCGAGAAACAGCCTGGATAAAAAAAACATGCGTACAATATCAATATGTCGTCCCCGACTTCGTTCGGGGCGACATAATAACTCCTGAATTTTTCTCATCAATAACTCCTGAATTTTCCCCTTCAATTCGAGCATTTCTGCATTGCAGAGAGCTGATGTGTGTTATGAGATGATAAATCATGTGTGAACTTTCTCAGTTTAGCGGAATCATGAACATTTTCGGCGAGATGAATGTTTTGTATACAGTGGTGATCAAGGCTTTGCGAACCATCAGGAGCGGATCAAAGAATTTATGAATGAATAAAAACTATGGAAATGACGTACCAATTTTTTAATTTATACTTGCACTATCTAATGAAATGAATAATATACAAGTGATAGATATACAAGAAAACGCGAAATGATAATAAATGCAGCTGACAATCGTTATTTTTTTTTATATAGATAAAATAAAATATTTATAAATTCAAGAGACAAAACAGAAGGAGAATGAATGATGGCAAAATATCACATGACGGGAACTGAATTTTATGAATGAAGATTTTAAAAAGTTACTTGTAAGTTGTATATGTTATATCTGTGTATTCTACTTGGCTGTGTGCTTCAAAAAAAAAGGGGGGGGGGTCGTCTTGAACATAGTAAATAGCCATAACGTTTGAACGGTAAGTACTAGGGCTTTCGTATTTCAAATATGTAATCCTTGTGAAAAGAACTTTTATTGGATACGACGAACTTTGACCCTTTGACCTAGACCTTGGAGAACACATGTGTACATCTGAATCTTTTTTTCTGTTTCGTTTCTATGGCAACCGTGAGCGACTCATTACAATTATTTTGAAAGTAGAAATCACTTTGACACATTGCAAGGAATAAACATTGAAAGTTTCAAAACGATTGCCTGAGTAGTTATTGAGAAAATCGAAATTAAAGAATTTTTCCTTTTACCCGGTTTCCATGGCAATAATCGATTATATGAAAATTTTAAATACGAGTTGCAGAACTACAGATACTAATCCTTAAAATAAGAAAAGTTTCATGACGAACGTTTAAGGGACCAGAGAGAACACTCTCGGACAAAATTTGTCGCTTTTTACAGGTTTCCATGGCAACGGTAGACATATTGGAACTGAACGACCTCACTGCACAACTACAACCAGTGATCGTCCTTTGAGGAAAGTTTCAGGAAGATTGTCCCAGCCATCTCCGAGAAACAGCCTGGATAAAAAAAGCATGCGTACAATATCAATATGTCGTCCCCGACTTCGTTCGGGGCGACATAATAATAATAATAAGAAACCGAGTAAAAACAATATGTTCCCAAACTCCGTTTGGGGACATAATTAACGGGCTATAAACATGTACTTAATACAATTGTTGATATAGTATTATCAATTCATCGGTGAAAAGATATGAATCGAAGAATGACCTAATTATTCTCTGTTATCAAACATGTAAAAAAAAAAAAGGCTGAGGAGGGAGCGAGCGTAGGAATATTAACATTTTTTATTTGCATTTCGGGGGAAAAGTGACTTTCTAATGATATTTTGACATTATTTTTGATATCTTTAACGTATGACATACACAACTAAATACTCTTATCATGAACAATAATGTTGTATCTACTTATCATGATGGAATTATTTTGGTCGGACCAATATGTGTGAACTGCCGCTGAAAACAATTATATATCTTGCAAAGATAGTATGCATTGATCGAATATATGAAAATATATTTCATTGGCTAATTCACCATCACTAACCACCTACGCTTTGTCCGTAGGTCTGTCCGTTGACCTATGAACCCCAACATGGCACCACCCTCGAATATAGGTACAGTGTGTAAATACATGTTACTAATATTTATGGACTCAGTCCTCATCTCTGCACCACAGGAGTTCTAGCCTTAAGCTCTATTACTTACTTACTTCAAAGTTCCCAATTTTATTGTTCTTAGTCAAAACTCTTAATGATACCATTGTATTTCCGTTCAAATTTTATTACTTACTATCGATGGGCTTGATTGGTCTATTCGGATCAATTTCATTACAAAATGATCTAACAAATTATAGTGTATTTGAACAACACCAAAATCCAATTTGTTTTGACAAGATGATAATTGTTTACAAAATAAAGTCCTCTTTCCAATTATAAAGTCACCGAATTTGCGTCACTAATAATATACATTCTGATTTAATAAACCTTTATCTCATTTCATTTTAACTGCTAAAAACTAAAAATGATTATGTTATTAATCATGATTAATATTGTCTAAGTTTAAAATGTTCACACAATATGTCTCTGCTAAACCCTATAGGTTTACATTACCCAAAGACTCAGGTTAATGCATGTAACTTAAAAGCTGTATGATAATCAATATGCATTATTACTTTGGCAGTACTAAATAGAAATAAAATTGAGTAAGACAGAGAAGACACTAGTTTAAGTAGTTTTAGGTGGACTTGATTTTACCGGCATCCAGAATCCATAAGATTTGCGCACTCACTGCACCATGACCTCAGATTTATGTCATTTTAACTGATTAGGTTAGTCTTGTGCAATAGTTGAATCCACGCTTTTCAAAAGTTATGTCCCTTGGCCACCATCTTAGGGGATAAACCCATAGAATCCTCACAGTACCCTTTCAGGTTTGTAACTTTGTCATTTGACTAGGAAAAATTGTTGCATAGTGTATACTGATTTTCCCATGTTGGGGCTACCCATACATCCAAAGAAAACAATTTTAACCCAGTGGATTCATCATAGCCCACCAAAATGTTTGGTAGCATAAACAGGAGAAACGTTGCTTCTTTCCCTTTCGACCTTTTGGTTGACCCCGCAAAGGGACACAACTTTTGTAAAGTGTGGATTGGTCTATACTTTACTTCTTCCAATAGCTCATATTAAGTTATAGTCCTCGCACCTCTAGCAAGTCTAGCATTTTAAAGTCCGGGAAATTAGAGTTAGTCCTCCAATGTGATTCATGAGATTAAATTAATAGTTAAATTACGTTGCAAAGATCTGTATTTTTCTGAGGACCAGAAATATTAAAAGTTGTTTTGCTGTTTTTCTATTTTTCGTGCAAAAAAACTTCGATGGCTTGGCAGTTAGACATTTAAACATTGTACAATTATCAGATTATAAATTGGCAAATGTGATGTCAGAAATGCTTAAAGGATGAAAGTTTTTCTGCCCCCCCCCCCCCCCAAAAAAAAAACCCCTGAATCCGCCGTTGGAAATTGAAATAAAATTAATAAAAATTTTAATAATAGGCCTACTAAATCTCAATATTTATTCGGCATAGTTTTTAACATTCATGGGTAGGATATCTTGTGTATGGGATTGTTTGGGATCATCCATTGTTTCAATGTTTATGGGTATACATCTGAGTTTTTGATTCCATTTGGGCAAATAGACGCATCTTTTACATTTCTGTTTCAAATGGAATGGTATGCTAAAAGCTTAATGTTTCATTTATAATTTCTACAATATTTGCTTATTTCAGCTTAAATATTGAAAAAAATAAATATGCAAGAAAAGTCTCAAATACCTCAATATGATGCTCAACCACAAAGTTTTTTTTGTTTTTTTTTCAATGCTAAATGTTATCTGGTGGCCATTCTTTTTACATTCGGAACACTTTTAAGTTTACGACCATAATATGCACTAGAAATTTGAGAAGTTCCGAAGTAAGAAAAGCCAAAGGCGGAGAACCAGTTAACCACGCGAAAACGAAAAGAAATCTGAAATGTCCGCTTTTCGAGCAAAATTTCCTTCTGGATCAATAGCGATTAGCTCATACAGAGACCAGCATTTTAAGGTAAAGATAAAGCCACATTCTGAACCTATTTCAAGCCTCACCTGTTGTTTATGCGTGTGGTGGTTTTCGATACCGGGCATTTTTGCCTATGGGTCGAATCCCACCGGTACCCAACAGAAGCACGTTTTCCGGTGTGTGAGAGCGAGGCGCCAGAATTTGCATGTTGTATGTCCACTGTGTTTGCTATATTACCTGTTTTTCCATACAATAAACAGTGGTAAGTTTACTCTATCGTTTTCCCTCGATCTCGGCTCTGTAGCGGAGCGGAAACACGATAAATGGCGCTGCGAGCAGGGTGGTAAGTGTTGACGAGTGGGGAAAAATTATTTCTACAGTGACGACAACGTGGATGGCGCCATTTTGAAAAATAATAAAATTGATGTGTATTTGTGCTATGTTCGCGGTGTTCCGCAGATCATTCATGTTGTAATATGCAGAATTGATTGTTGTTTTTTCAATTTTTGGTGCGTATTGAGTTACTATTTTTATCATGGAAAAAATGCAAACTGTAGGTTTAGGTAGAGGGGGATATCCGGATGGCCGGTACGTCCAGCCTGGGGGAAATGGCCAAGGTAGCCTGGGAAGTACCTCAGGGAATATCGGTAAGGGTAAGGTCCCTAATACGAGCAAGGTGCATTTTGACCCAAAGATGTTCAGTACACCCCGAGGGGAGAGTGCCCCTGTTTATAATGTCATCCAGTATGAGCAAGTTGATATGTCGCTCACTCAGGAGGGGGGTAAGCTTCAGGGTAAAAAAGAGGTAATGTCAATAACTGAACTTGAGAAAAGACAACAAGTACTTGAGGAAGCAGTTGCCAATCTACAGGGTATGGTAGATGGTTTAGGCTATGGTCTGGGTGATCTAAGAAGTGAGGTTTCTGAGCAGGTAAATTCTATAAGGGGTGAAGTGTCGCATAGGGTAGATTCTCTTAGAAATGATATAGGATCTCTTGAGATGAGTATGACCGTGCAAGTACAGGGGGTAGGTACCCAGCTGGGGGGAATAACCAGAATGTTGAGTGGTCTGTTTGGTCCCAATAAAACTTGTGAAAGTCAGACATCTACTGTCAGCCTCGCTGCAAGTCAGCCACTTCTTTCCAGTAGCCAGGGGAGTCCTTGGGTTCCTGGACAGACAGTACATGGGTCTTCTGCATTAAGTGAGGGTGTAGCATTCTCTGGGGTCCAGGGGGTATGGGCAGCTCAGTTGGATCTGTCTCCGCAGGGGGGCAGGTTAATGCCAGCTTCTCACGGGGTGTCTGGGACAGAGCCGAGCCGTAACTTTACAACTGGTTATGGTAGCTCGACTAGCCTTGGGTTTGGGCTACCTAGTACCATATTGTCAGACTCATTACAATCAGGAGGTTTTATCAGTTTTGAAAATGCTGATCAAAGGTCTCAGAAAGGGGGTCAAGTTTCTAGAGGTATGGGAGGAGCCCCTGTCCAAATGCCCTTGACCCCAGGTTGCCCCAATGAGATTTGGCAAAATGCCACAGGACCTGGTTATCATGGAACTCCTTCTGGACCACCAATTACCATGGGGAATAGGCCACCAATTATGTTGCACATGTGGCAATCAGGTAGTATCCCAAGTCCTACTTTAGCAAGTACACATAGGTCTCCATTGCCAAGCCTTATACCACCCACTGGGTGAAAAAAGTGGTTTCCCATCATGGGAAACTTTATGGAAACCACATGGAAACCTCAAGTTTACATCATGTTTCCCAGTGGTTTCCGTAGCGGATGCTAGGTTCTCCCGCCAAGTTTCTGTGACACGGAAACCCCCTACGCTCCGATTCCATAAGGTATCCCGAACCACGGAAACCTCTGTAAACCTGAAGTTTCCCCAACATCCACGTAGTTTCCCGTAATGGGAAACCTGAAGATTCCACTGGTTTCCAGAATCAGGAAACTTGATGGAATCGGAGCGTAGGGGGTTTCCGTGGAATGGAAACTTGGTGGAATCTTTAGGTTTCCTTATACGGGAAACTACATGGAAGTTCGGGAAACCTCACGATTCCTAAAGTTTCCTTGACTCAGGAAACCATATGGAATCGGAGCGTAGGGGTTTCCGTGGAATGGAAACTTGATGGAATCTTTAGGTTTCCTTATACGGGAAACTACATAGAAGCTCGGGAAACCTCACGATTCTTAAGTTTCCTCGACTCTGGAAACCATATGGAATATGAGCTGATGGTTTCCGTGGAATGGAAACTTGATGGAATCTTAAGGTTTTCTTTTATGGGAAACAACATGGAAGCTCGTGAAACCTTATGATTCCTGAAGTTTCCTTGACTCAGGAAACTATATGGAACTTGTGTAGCACTTTCTGTGTGGCAGAAACTTGGTGGAATTATCTGGAGTCCCATTCCTGGTGGAAATTACTGGGAAACTTCAAGATTCCCCAACTTTTCTAAAGGAAGCAATGCGAAATAATGCGTATTCTTTGAAAAATCTATCAAAAAAATTTATTACATGTAAAAGAAAATAGCATTACCATTTTAAATGTTTAATAATTCATTTGATGTACAAAAACTGTAACTGAATTTTTCAATGATATCAAAATATTAAATAAATTCATATATCTTAGATAAACAATAGACAGTCTTTCACATTCAAGTCCATTCATAAGGGTCATTAAGTACTCCTTTCAACATCAGTTTCCTGGTTTTCTTCACATCACCTATGATCTGCAATATTCATACAAAATTATTATATGATGTCAGAATTATAATGCTTGATAACTTAGAAATCTGAAAGATCAGTCAATGTCCTTTAATATACCAATATCAATAATTACTTTCCATGACCATGATACATATGATTTCAGCATTTAATTTATCTCTTTAATATTTTATGCTTTATGATTAGTGAAAAAAATAACATAATATAAATAATGTTTTCAGCCTTATTATGTCATTGAGAATATATTACTACATGTATCTCATACTACCAACCCTGCTTTAAGTTTGATTAGTTTGAGAGAAAACATACCCTTTATAATAACAAAAATATTAGGGAGAGATTTTTTTTATTAATTTTGATATTCAACCTATAAATTGGTTGAAGATCATTGCAGACCCTCCACCCCATTAGACAAAAGCTAGATTACACCAGGGGAGAAATATACTCTGGACTACGAATTTAAATAAAGATATACAGTACATTTTGATACTGACCTTTGACCTAGAAAATTAGTCCAGTGTGACATGGAGTGATGGGTAGACACTGACTGAGGACATCCACAGAACAGGACCTAAAAATAATGCAATATATATATTACAGTATATATACAAATGTACTTGTAGGTTAATGATTTATCATATACTGCATTGGACACATATGATTTTATAATGGTTTAAGTATCCAGGTATCTTATGAGTAATTTTATACCGGTATTGCATGTATGCTCAGTTTATTTAAGAAATAAATAACAAGTTTATAAACTTCAATGGGAGAGATACCACAAATGTATATATAAACAAGTAATTTCATTTTTTTTTCACATATATTGACCAACATTATTCACATCCATTCATCATGTTCATGAATTGGCTAATCAAAATTCAGTCAGTTTTAAGGCCGGTTTTACATGGTAAGATTTGTATTATAAGATTTGTATTACAATACAAAATCTTACTGTGTATACACTCTTAATACAATGTATCATAAGATTTTTCGAATCTTATAAGACTGTATTAGAATAGAGCAATGCTCTATTTCCTAATACAAGTCTTAACTCACCTTTCACTTTCAACCAATCAAATGTACTCACATTGGGGGTCATCCTATTTATATCATTACTAAATAAAGCACATGGTAAATAATAAAGTCCGACTTTTCGAGTAAAGATATAAAAAAACTCGTGGTTTTATGGGAAGGGGAAGAGGACTTGTGGAATATATCAAGCTGTAGCCACCACAAAAAAGATGCTAGAAGCAGAGCTTATTATTATCGTTTTTATTATTTTGACAGAGAGAGAAATATGGCAGGAGAAAACACGTGGGAATAATAGTTTATTTAAATATTATGAGATTATCTATTAGCGTGTGTACAAGAAAGTATAATAATACAAAAGTATTATAATACTTGTATTATACTACAAATCTCATCGTGTATACCGGCCTTTAGATCTATATGATATACCATAAAGGACTTTCAGGAAGTTTCACATTTACAAAAGTTATTCCCCTTCGCAGGGTCGATCTGGGGTCAACCGGCTTAAAAACGCTGTTTTCCCTCTTTAACCGTATCAACGCTGAGAGACAATATCTTAGAAATAAAATCCGTATGAACATATTCATTATGATTTTCATGTTGTCCCCATACTCTGGCAATACAGATACAGATCGTAATTGTCCAATATTTTTGAAGATTAAAAATATATAAACAAGTAACTTACAAAGGACAAAGTGGGAAAAATGAACGATACGCCGACAATTGGAGAAAACTCTTAGGAATGTGAAATTCGTCTATTGGTGATGACAATTCCTGTTTTAATGTCACTGAAAAATTAAGAGACATTAAAAATTTAAGCCCTGATTGTCATACACGCATGCTGTTTTTTCATCCATATAACCTTTTAGTATCATAAAATTTACCAAAATTTAATACTTCAAATAATTTCATTGAATATCTATAAAATAAAGGAAACTCTAAAAACTTAGTGACTTGCAGAAATTATTCCTTGGAGAGAAAAAAATCTATCATATTTCATATAAATATATGCATAATGAGCCTTTTTTATGCATTTAGAACATATGGTATGTGCCTCATTTCCCCCAAGAAATTTTCAAAGACAATGGACTATCTGTAAGCAGAAATCATTGCTGTTTACTTACATTGGAAAAATTTATGAAAACAAGAGGCCCTGGGGCCACAGTACACACCTGAGCACATCGGGCTTGAATTTACCCCCCCCCCCCTTCCAGGCGTTCATCATTTGAACAAACTAAAATCTACACTACCTGAGGATGATTCCATATAAATATCACTAATCATAACTTTGAAGTACTTGAAAAGAAGATTTTAAAAGGTTTATATATATCCCTATGTAAAACTTGGGTCGGCCATTTTGGCCCCACCCTTGCCCCAGGGGTCATGATTTGATACAAACTTGAATCTACACTACCTGAGGATGATTCCACATGAGTTTCATCTTTTCTGGCTCAGTGGTTCTGGAGAAGAAGATTTTTAAAGATTTTTCTTATATATGCCTATGTAACAGTACTTGGAAAAGGGCATGGTCCTTCATTTGAACAAACTTGAATCCCCTTCACCCAAGGATAACTTTGTAAGTTTGGTTGAAATTGGCCCATCGTTTTTTGAGAAAGAAGAATGAAAATGTGAAAACAAATGGAAAAAGTTTATCAGAATAACAACAACGACAGGCAACGGACAAATTTTGATCAGAAAAGCTCACTTAAGCCTTCGGCTCAGGTGAGCTAATTAACTAATTTCCTATTTTTTTAAATTCTAATAATGCTTAAAATAATTTAATCTATCAAAAATAATCTAACTGAATATCTAAAATAATATTTTCATAATCTTAATCTAAGGGCAGATCACTCTAACTTCATAAAACTACCTGATATTAAAGTAGAACTCTTTCATTTTTAGAGCTTCCTTTCAGAATTGAATGTGACCAGCAAGAAATCAGTTAATATGCATTTCCTTTTTTTTCATTCATTTTTTTTTTTCAAAGATCTCAGAGTTTTTCTTTTCAATTCAGGTTCAAGATGACAAAGTTTTATTGAAGTGTATGTATTAGAGAACTGATTGTATGTCAATCATAGCAATACACACATAACATGGAGGAGGCAAATTGTTTCAGCCCTAGTAGCTTTTACATAAAACTTCTTGTAGCTCACAGCTGATATACCACAGTTCAGTATTTAGATAAAATTTAGAATCTCTTTTTTTCAGCAATGTGTCATATACATACTAATCATGAATGAATTACCACTTACCAAATGACCACATCCTGAATCATCATACATTTTCTATGATTTTATCTCACTGGTTTCTTTTAACGTCACACAGTTTTCTCTCTCTGAAATGATAAATTATGTCCAGGTAGTGGTACTATTGCATTCTAATTAATTTGACTAATTATGTAGATAGCATTAGCAACAACCAGGATGAGAAAAATAACCAGAGGTCTCTGTCGAGACTGTAGCTCTACTGGTTTGTACTTATCAAAGAACTGATGCACAGAATTATGTGTAGTCTACTTGTTTGCCAAGTTATATTGAAATCAGACTAAAATTTAAGGAGGAGTAGTGTTTGCAGACAGACGGACAGCTGGACAGACGGACGGACGCCGGACGCATTTCTATCGCATAAACTCTTCTGGTCTCTGACCAGTAGAGCTAAAAACAAGTCATACTATCAATATTAATTCACTATTAGCCTGTTTTTTTTTTACATCTTCATCTCAACAGGATAGACATTACAAAAAAAAAATCTTTTGAGCGGTCAAGGCCAGGTAAAATTAATCTTTCAATTCTCATCCTAATTTGCAAAAAAATTGGGGCGGGTGGGCGGATTTTATTTTTTATTTTTTATAATTGTTAATTTATATGTAGGCCTAAGTTTCCAACAAAACAATGGACGCCCCCTTTACACATTTTTTTCATTACCTTAATGCAAATATGAAAGAGATTCAATTCTTTTCATATTCTTTAAATATTTAATGAAAATTTTTGCTTTTTTTGAAAGTTAAATATTTATTGTTTATTGATCAAATAATCAAGCGCGCGTTATCATCGTGTATATCTAACAAAAAATGAGGTGGGGGATACCAATAAATTGTGTATGCGTGACTTCCTATTTTGCAAAATCTATATAAATGTTCTAATAATTATCCTACTAAAACGTGCTAGGCCTTCTCTTAAGTCTGTCTACGATGTTGTAGATTTTTTTTATTTCAAAGCTAAGTCATACAGCTGGAGATCGTTATATATAACTTGACCAGATGTCATTTTCCTCGTCTATTTATACTTATTACAATCTCTCTACATACTTCTACTGCCAGTGATGGTATCTGTATGTGTTTATGCCATTTTTTCTTCTCTGGCTTCTCTATACTGACAAATTAACTTTTCCTTACACATTTAAACTGCTTTTATTGCCGTTTTTCTCCAGCTTCACATGGCGTTTTTTCTATAAATAGCAACACGCGACTTTAATACAGACGGGAGATAAACTCTTAAACTTTGACCCAAATTCTTACTGTATAAAAATACATGAAAATACCCAAAAATCAAAATAAAAAACATTGGGGCGGGACATTTTGAGAGGGGCGGGCGGGGATGAGAATCTAAAGACTAATTTTATAAAGCCTAATCTATATCAATAAACAATAAAACAAACCTAACCTCTTCAGAAAAGTGGACAGGCTTTCACCTACATTCACTTTTTTATGTATATTTTTCCTCCATATCATTCATCTCGATTCAACGAACCCTCGGCTGTCTTCCGTAAAATATCCGACCAAACAGAGGGTCTGGTAAAGATACGCAATATCGTTTGTAACGCCAAAACGAGGCTTACTGAAATTCTGGTAAAGTTTTTGATTGGCTGAAAAGAACACACCTACACGATTTAAATAAATACATGATAGATCAGCAGAAAAATAACTTAAAGATGTAAAATTTATATGTCTGAAAGTTAAAGCTGTTAGATAGGAATTGTTTACAGTAATGCCCACCAGCTCAATAGGTAAGTGTATAAGTGTGTATCTTGCAAATATTCGGTACCAAAGCAAAAGTGAAAGTAGTGTAGCCCTACCTGCGTAATACACATTCCTTCGATTGATATAGCAATTTCTCGTTTGGTGTCCCAAATTAAAGATTAATTTATTTATATAAAGACACAATCCAGAAGAAGAAAACACATTTAACGTTTGTTTTCAAAAAGGATCGTCAAAATCAAAACAAGATAGCGCCCTCTGACGGTTACAAACGCTAACATGATTCTTTACCAGACCCTCTGGGTGGTCGGAGATTTACGGAGACAGCCGAGGGTTGAATGAGAACTACCATATCATCAATATGCATATGATTAAGGGTTATGCTATTTGCTACAATCTATTTCTACTGTAAATTCTGATGAGGATATCCTTCATGAATAATTGGATAAGCTGAGATTGAAGACACTTTTCGTAAAAATATTGATGCTTTTATCAAAGTTTTGAACCAAAAATATTTAATTTATACCTTGCCATAAGTTGTAAGTTCCAAAAAACAAGAGTTGGCTATCCGAAAAGTCAGAAAACACATGTATTCAAACCGGATGTTCTACAGTCTGAACTTAAATACGAAACCATGATCGGTGTAACTATTATCATCCGGATAATTTGAGCGGGGTTAAAAATATTTTTTTTTTAATTCCGAAAAGAATTCATTTATATAGAGAGAGAGAACATATATGGAGCATACATTTTAATAAACATGATAAAAAGCGAAACGTTGCCATTTTACAACATACAGCATGTACATGCACGGTGACTTTGAGGCCTCCATAATCAAAGTTATGCTATATCACTGTCTCAATTTTTTTCCTCTCTCTCTCTTTGATTCTCTCTGCAATATATACACTTAACAATTTAAAACTTAGGTATCCAACTTTTCAAAATGGCGTCAGAACAGAAGTTGCCACCGATAGTGAAGATTTGTTGTTGCCAAATATTACAACTATTTACCGTAAAAAGTTAACAAAAATATACGTACACTAATCCTTCATCGTTGTTCATTGCATTTATCACAGTCTTAAAGACACTGGGTGGTAAAACCATCTAACTTTTCACATTTATCAGCTGCTTACACCTTCTTCTTCGTCCTTCTCGATCCTCCAAAAATGGCGCCTCGGGAAATTGACCAATGAAATAAAGCGCCCAGAGAGCGATGCAGGATGGGAAATATAAACTGTTTTCATTCACTATGATTAAGTGTGATTATGAGATCTATCTAGAATTCAATTAAGTTTTCCGCTTTTTCATGGAATAAAAAAGAGCGGCTCCTAAATATTTTTGCCGATATGATTTGTAGGCCTAGTACTGTATATTTAGTAAAAAAAAGCGGTTAAATACATGATGCAAGAGCAGAAAAAAATTGTTTCTCTGCTTGACACCTCAACTTATTTGCCTTGGGGATATGGGTTTCGGGGCTTGGTTATTGGTAGTGGCCGTCCTTTTTCTGAAAGTAATCCCCCTCTCCAACTTCTTTTAACTGTTACATATATGATTATGAATTTATGTCACACCAAAAGATGTTAAATTTTTAAAAGCACATTTTTTTATTGTGAACTTTCCACGGGAATCCTAAAAGGCATGAAAATTAGCTACAATTATAATATGATTATCAAGAACAGTTTTTTTTTATTTCAATAGTGATGATTGAAAAGTTGGTGATTAATAGTTCATTGCTAATAAATTGTTGGTTTTTGGGGGGGGATTAAACTACTAATTGAACTCCCTCCTTTTCGGGGTTTAATTAGATTTTGTGCATGCTATCAATATTACTGGTGGACCTGCTCGACTTTTCTCTAATTGCTACATGTACATTGTACTTTAAACTCCTTGGCCTTTAGTTTAAAAAAAATCCCACATCATTTTAACACGGAAAAAAGCTAAAGAAAAAAAAATCCCACATAATTTTAACACGTAAAATTGTTAAATGAATCAGAATCTATGTTGAAAACCTTTTTCTTAGGAGAGTTATATCTCTAGGCGGAACAAAACTAACATCTTATCAAAGGCAGGAAAATATAACAGTATTTTAATTCAGTATTTTAGGCGTGATTGGTATAAGTGAAGTCATGGGAAAGATTATGTCGAAAGTCATCTATACTCGTTGATGTGCAGGACTGTGCTTATGCATACAGCTTTAGCTGGTCCCGCCCTGTATTTCTATGATTTTTTTTTTGTTAAGAAATCTGGTAAGGTATGTTAGTAAAAATAAAATCCCGGTTAGTTTATTACTCTAACGGAAATTACTTTCCTACAGGCCTGAAGATCGAGTCTATTAGTCACCCAAGTTTTTTTTGCATGTCGGCGAATAAAAATAAAGTAGTGCAAAACATATATAAAGAAATGTTTGTTGAAGTATTGACAAACTTCATACCTTTATAGAATGAAATCAACAAAAACTGAACAAAATACAACTGTGACAATTATGCAATAATTAATTATACAAGTAATTCTTTTAATAGATTGCCTTTAGTAGCATGTACTACTTTAAAAGCCATTGTTCTTAAGAAAAACAAAATCATGCAAAATATTATAGACTTTTCTTTATCTAAAGCAATGGCCTTTGGAGAAAAAAAATGGCTGAAAAAAGTTTGTTAAATATGATGTATGTGCATTTAGGACCCTACATTGTAATTTCATGCGAAAAGTGCAGCGTTTACTACACGGGGATCTGCGTTCATATTTAGCAAATAAAGGGAAAAAAAAAGTTTTATGTGATGAATTATATTATAAACATTTATCTAATAAATGTCTATGTGGTACGTTAGATTACAAATTTCACACAAAAACCCATCAAGAATATTAAATACAGTTTTGATTTCACATTGATCTTTTAACGTCATTCTGATTTAATATTATACACGACGAGAATTAAGATCTATTCAATAGACAATACCTATAGAAAATTATTTAATTTCTAAAGAGGATAGTTTTATTTTAAATCAGTAATGAAAATTGAAATAAAAATTCTAAATAGTTTGTTCTTTCATTGAACTTCTTAAATGAAGGTTATTTTGTAAATATGTTCTCTTGTACATGTATAACTTTATTTATGGAATATACAATTTTTTAAATGATAAAAGAAACACGAATCATCATCTTAATTCAAAGGAATTTTCGGTCGGAGACTGTGTGTGTATATGCTCGACAACAGCCTATTGTTCCCTTTAGGTACAAAACCGTCTCAATTCACATAGAATATACAAAAAATACACAGTGACAGGTGTCTTCGCGGCACGTGTCTCCACCTGAAATGGCACGTGAGGACAGGTGTCCCTAATTACACAGGCCGACCATAGTGACTTTTTCAAAAACGTTATTTTGTGTGTGTGTGGGGGGGGGGGGGGGCTTCTCAGGGAAAAATGAAAAGCAACCCACCCACCCCCAATATAAAAATAATAATTTACTAAATTAAAAAAAAACAATATTCACTATTAATAGTAAAGTATTAGTATGATAATATTTAACCCCCAGCCAATTCGATGAATGATTCTAATCTGACCAGTTTATATTATATATTAATTCATATTAAAACAAAATCTTTTATTATCACTTTCTAAACTTGTATTTAAAAACTTGAAACACTAAAAATGTAATTTTGACAAACCAACTGAAGCATTTTTTTCCTGACGGATTACCCCGGTATATAAGAAATGCCAACTTCTGGTATCTAACACAAATGCCTGGTAAGGTACCTTGATGTCTTGTGAAAACATGTAATTATGTAAAAATAATAATTCTTCAATGTCAATTGCAAAATATTGGAAAAAAAAATTAATTATTTTATTGAGGAACGTTTCACCTGTCCTTAATCAGTAATCGTAACTTGACATATTTCTTTATTTACTTTTTAATCGATCTTTTTAATAAACATTTTCTGTAAATAATTTCATTAAATGTACCCTTACTTAGCTCTTCCATTTTTTCAAAGGAACATTCATCATAGACAGCTTCAAGAATGTGGGATCGGAAATGATTGATTTCTACATAACTGCATGCACTTGGGTTTTTTCTATTCCACTTCACGCATTTTATACGAGTTTACCAAAACTTATGTGATAAATCAAATTCAAAATTTAATTAAATCAAATATAATTCAGTTCAATAAAATTAAATTAAAATTGAATTGCGTTCACGGTGCCTAAATATTAAATTAATCAGTAACAGATAGAAATACATATCTAGTTATTTTAGCTAGTTTGAGTTAATTATTTTGATACAGCATGTAAACACTTTTGAAATATTTCTATAGTTGGTAAAAATATGTTAACATAATTAAATATTTAACTTTTTGTAGAATAAAAGGTAGGTGGTTAGCATTGAGATATACTTTCAAAGTTTCCCTGCCTGGGAAACATAAAACTACACATTGGTGGCTTCCATGTCGGGAATCTGTATGGAAACCACTGAGGCATGTTTACATGGTTTCCTATCTTGGGAAACTTTGCAGGAAAACCAAAACTTGGTTGTTTCCATATCGGGAATCTACATGGAAACCACTGGGGCATGTTTCCATGGTTTCTCTCTTGGGAAACTTACGGGAAACCACAGGTTGATCTGTTTCCATGTCGGGAATCTATGTGGAAACCACCTGGGTATGTTTCCATGGTTTCCGTATCTTGGGAAACTTACGGGAAACCACAGGTTGATTGTTTCCATGTCGGGAATCTATGTGGAAACCACTATGTGGTTTCCATAAAATGGAAACTATATGGAAACTACTGATGTCCACCATATTCCCAGATGTTTCCATTGGGTTTCCAAATTTGGGAAACCTGTGTTTTCTATCCTGTGATTCTTTAAAAGGAAACATCTGCAACATAGTTTCAGAGGGAAAAATAATCCCCCCCCCCAAAAAAAAGAAAAGAATGAACGACAAAGTAGTTATGAAATTAAAATTCATAATATCGCTTAAAACAAAAAATAAATCAGTTAATTTATTTCTATGTACTAATTAATAATTATATATGATTTATTGTCAATTAATAAACACAATTCTTACCTCTTAGATGAATGTGTTATATATGTAAATAGGATGTGGTATTTATAAGTAATATGCTATAAATTAACACACATTTTCAAGTTGACATTGAAATCTTCAAGCACGTTTTTATCTAACACATCGGGAACAAAAAGGATGCGTAAAATCCGGGATCATAACAACTTGAAATGAGATAATTTCTGCCAATCGATTATGTGAAACATATGGAGATAACGAACAGTATTCAAGTTGAAAAAAAGAGCAAAGCAACACGGACCTTCAAAACATCATTATGAAAAATTCTAGTAGTTTCTGGAGAGTTTTGCGACTTAGATTAAAGGAATTGTTCTCTTGAAGACATGCACAAGTACCACCACCTATGTGTGTTTTCAATATAAAAGGGGGTATGCAGTCTAAATCTAAATCATATAAGACAGAAACTATTGTTAACAATGATAAACTAGTTGATGATATAAGGATATAATATAATTTTACTTGTAACACGTCATTTGATTGGATAAATGATTTTATCCATATTGTATAACATAACTTGCCTACGTCAAAAAACATATTACTCCGCTTGACGTTACTTTTAAAATTTAATTAATGTAAGCCTTATTCTGGGGAAAAAATTGTCTCTTTGTCTATACTGAAATTAAATTATAAGGAATGAAGCTTATTTCAACTTATATTTTACGATATAACAAAATTTGGGACAGTTTCCGCTTTTTTATAAACCGCTTCGCGGTTTATAAAGCGTAAACTGCCCCAAGTTATGTTACATGTATGATATACGAGGGTTGTCCCATAAAATCGTGGACAAAGCGTTTTTCTCGAAAAGTAATGGGCGCACTTAGCTGAAATTTTCAGTAAATGTTTATTCATCATATTTAAGTGAATCATAATGTTTTTGATAATATATATTCAAAAATAAAGATTTTATTCTGCTTGAATGTGCACAAGGTACGGTCCTACGGCGCAATGTAAAAATAGCAAGGTTATATTAGATAAGACATAAGAATTAATTCGTAATAAAAGTTTTCAATACATAAGATTAGGATGAAAATTATCATAATTCCATTCCTTAATCGATTCTGTGGTCTTTTTAAAAAATTCAAGGCATTTGGTTAATTTTTGGCAGTTTCCCGAGCATTTGAAATGGGAAAGTAATAAACACAATACACGAAAAATGGCGACTTTTTATGACGTTACGGCGCACCGGAGAGCAGTTCAGATAGATTAGGATGTTATAATGACGCCTTAAAGGACTTGAAATGAATACAGAGGCAAGAAAAGATCAAACATATCACCAGATCTTTAGTATATAAATGAAATGAAAGTTTTCTTAGTGAAGTCTTCGTGGTCGAGTCCCCAGATAGTACAAAACATATGGACAGACTGCCATTTGTAATAGCAAAGGAAGCTGTCACTGTCGACCGTCCATGTGAGATTCTCTTTTAGTTGAATGATGGTGAGAATACTGTCTGTAACTTGCTAATAAATATTCATCAGATCGCATGAGTGTGCCACATTGGTTTCTTAACTGGTTATGGTTACTCACATATATAAATCAATAAAATTTCTAAATTTAAGTGGGGCTTATCCAACTCTAAGTCTAGCAAAGATGAAACGTGACGCTGTTTTTGACACTTTGACGTTATCATCCGTGCGCCGTAGGGCGATGAAGTACATAACATAAATTATCACAATTTGTTTACCTATGCATATATCTATTTGAAATTTGCTATGTATATTCATAATTTATCTACTAAAAAGTGGTGAAAATTTCAGAACGCAGAGATTATTATTTTTCAAACTAGACAACTTGTCCACGATTTTGCGGGACAACCCTCGTATGTTGAAAAAAAGCTTCATTCCTTAAATATAAAAAAAAATTAAAACTAACATACTGCAAATTCTATGGCCAGGACAATTATGCATAGTGACTGACGTAGCTCACAAAAATTTGTTAGGCATTAGGATAAGTGTACATTTTCCCCTTCAGTAATTTCACCTTTTTATCTTCGACAGCTACAGGTACTTGTTAATATTCATTAGCTGCCACATTCCTTCAAATTACCCTTTGATCCAGAAAATAATTTGTGGTCCGTATATACAGTTTAATCATCTTATTGATATTGTAAAAAAATCTAAGTTAGACAAAGTTTATAATCTGCCATTTCCAAAACAAAACAATATTCAAACTAGACTTTTAGCCAAATATTATGAATTATATTTACATTATCACATACTGTAAACCAACTTTTATTCGCGTGCGAGAAATTTTCGCGAGGTTCGCGAGAGCCTCGTTATCGCGAATATTTCTCGCCGCGAAAGGGTCCTTAAAGTCTCTTTTGGTATTAAAAACAGTTAAAATAAGGCTTGGTCGCAAATATTAATCGTCGCTAACTAGTTTACTCCCGGTAAATCGCGAAATAAAGTCGTCGCGAATAAAAGTTGGTTTACAGTAATTGAAACTGACACAATCACTATCTTTGGTATTACGACGACTTTCGCTAGAATGACTTATAATGAAATATATCAATGTACAAAGTAAGAAGGTTTGAGTAAAAACAAATAAAATACCCAAATAAGAAATGTTAACAGTGGGAAATGATTGAACATTTCATACATGATATTTCTATATTTCTCTATTGTTATACAATTCAGGGATCCAATTTCAGCAACATCAAATCAAAACACGTATAGACATTTTATGTATGTTTTTGTAATCAGGATATACAAATTTATGGGTTTCTGTTTCTACCACATTCTTTAATAATTAGGGTGAATTCACCATGCATGGGACACCCTTGTACTTCAACAAGTTCTAGTGATATCGCTACCGACGGAAAATTATCGAAATGGAGCTTAAACTTAGTATGTGATTAAAATATAAATTTGGGACACAATTATATGCCTTTTATTGAGAAAATATCACCAAAAATTGATTTTTTTTCCAAATAACTCAAAATTCACCATGGATCGGACATTATTTACCATGCATCGGACAGACGGTATTTCGACCAAAAAAATTATACCTTTATATCACAGTGTTTTAAAATCCTTGATATGGATATACTTTATCTAAGAAATAACCCTCAAGTTAAATTTATTTGTCGATATCGTTGCACAAATATGGAAAGATTCAAGATGCCTTACTCTGCCTTAGAAAGGCTTAAATATGCTTGCAATGCGGTAATTCGCGCCTTTTTCTCATGCGTTAAAATAGTCCGGTTTGTAGAAATAAATTGAGTCAGATTCTAGACGTCATATATCGATAACTTGTATTTTGACTGAAAATTAAAAGATTTTATTTTCTATTTCCGCAAAAAACATCTGTCAGTTGGGTTCTGTATGAAAACAGTAGTGATTACCTTTGCATCGGAATGTGTCCGATGCATGGTTAATTTGTGTCCGATGTACGGTGAAATTAGCATACTAGTAAAAACCAGCTCTAATAAGAATCAAACAAACATTGAAGTGAAATTTCTTCATAATTTATGTAAAATTACCAATCCCTGACAAAATTCA
>NW_026939583.1:0-9491 GCF_032062105.1 Saccostrea cuccullata | reverse complement strand
TCGTAATTAATTAGCATAATTAATTCGTTCAATTATATAAATCGCACTTCACCCGAGTATACCCGATAGACCGGACGCATTTCATAGCGGTCCGGATTTCTTTCTTTATTAGTGTTCTAAAAAAATTCAAATTCAACATGTAATTAAGTATGTAAATATATAGTGTTTTAGTAGTAGTGCTAGTTGTTTTGTTTCTCTTTTTCCTTTGTTCTTATGACTTTTTAACTTTTTTCTTTGTCCTGAGGAAGGGACAGGGCGTCCGGAAAATTACCGACAATTTTTATTGTTCGTGTCGTTGGTCATTTTTAGTGCTTTATATATATATAGATATAGATATATATATATATATATATATATATATATATATATATATATATATATATATATATATATATATATGAAAAAGGCGTATTTGTTTTATCGAATACTCGAATATATTAGAATACTCCTAGTGAATATTTGAATATGAGCAGTTGACAATTTTGAACATTCCTAGTTTGTTGACGTCACAATTCATATTTTTCTCCCAATTCTGATAATACATAGATAAGTTTGTTTTTTACATTGTGCATATTTGATACTTTATCTTTTAACAAAACACATTAGGAACATTAATGTACCATTTTCATTTAATTTGCTTCGCCCCTTTTAAATACTATAAATGGTTTTAAGGTTGTTCATATTTATTAAGACACATGCTACTATCTTGTACTCGCTGTCTCCGCTCTTTAATGTTAATTTTTTTTTAAAAACATACTCCAGGTTCCTCAATCAATAATGGCGTGTGTGAAAGTCTTATGCATGTTAACTGGAATTATATTTTCTCGTGGCTATGGTTTGTGTTTATTTATCTGTGTTTTAAATATAAAAGTATTGAAAGATTTTGCTGTTTCTAAAGTTCCTGGTATAAATTTTTATTCATACAGACGATCTCTCTAGAAATAAACCTGCCACACAGATATCAACTTTTCCATGTAAAGGATGCGCTGATGGATCATACAATGCCGAACTGGCTGTTGACAATAACCTGCAAACATGCACTAGGAATGTGTTTCCAGATTGGACTGAATGGTGGATGGTGGATCTTCAGGAAGCACAATCCATATATGCGATTAAATTTGTCTTTAAAGACTATGGTGATACTTACCGTATGTAAAAAGAATTGAACATGGTATTTATACACGTCATTTATAACTTTTATTACAAGAACAGTTCTGGTAATTATTAAACTAATGTCTTACTCTTTTATGTAATTATGTTTTCAAGGGAAACGACAAGAGGAGCGTTTATCAGGATATTCTATTTATGTCTCAGATACAAAGGAAATAAAAAGTGGGGAACTGTGCTTCAAACATAACGGAACCTATTTACCATCGCTTACAGCGGTACATATCTGCCCCTCGTTCGGACGATATGTCCAATTTGTTAATAACTTTAAGTACATAGAACTCTGTGATTTCACTGTCTTAGGTAAGTGAAATTTAAAGATTAGGTGCTAAAAGAGTGATATTTTTAAAGGCCTTAACTATGTTAATGTTCGGTATTTAAATTTTGATGAATTAGGGAAACTAGCATAGGATGCAGAAATGTTAATTAGACGAATATCTAATATGTATTCATATATATACATACATTTCACATTAAAAACAAATATTTGCAAGAAACGAGAATTTAAATTAAAAGTTAAAAGATAATTAGAGTTTATCAGGTACATTTAATTCACTTTATTTATTTAATAGTCATTCCCTTTGAGAAACGATTTATATAATCTCCTATTTCAATACTCTTACAAATGGATTTAAAGCTCATTTATATAATGATTTGTCTATAGTAAACACCAATATACATAAACTGCTATTGCAAAAATTATTAAATGTAAATTATTTTAGAGGTTCTGATAAGTTAGTAGGTATTTTTTCATATATATTATTGAAAATTTAAAATAAATATTCAAAGAGAAAATACAATTAATTCCACTAACTGCAATTATTCAGAAAGAAATGGATCGCTTTCTTAGACAACATTATACATTATTTGCATCATAACTTTTCTGAGATTTAAGGTAATGCAAATGGCAATAATAAGGAAGAATTTAAATTTTGACCATAAATAAAAATGTGATTTTATGCCAAATATAATTATGTCATGCACGCTCCTAGTTTGCGGAAGACATATTTAAAATTATTAACTATTATCAAATATCATTTAACATTTGCAGAATCAATTTATGATAAAAAAAATTTGACTTATCTTAATTCATTGTATTACATGTATCTTATGCATCTACAAACAGCAAATGATGAACTATTTTGTAAGTTCTTGCAAAAGAAAAAAAAAACCCACTGAAACAATCATTTTACGTAAGGGCTATAAAAAGTTATTAACACATTTGACAAAAAAGATACAGGAATCATTCATTAAATAAATTAAAAGTTTGGTGTTACATTTTTTTAAACTTGAAATACGTAGTTAGGCTCAAAAGTCCCATTCATTCGGAAAAATACGAATTAGAAGCCGAGCAAAATCAGTCCTTTAAAAATTCAATGGAGGAATAAGTGGTATGGGGGAGAAAGACCCCTGTTGGTTCGTTGCATTTAATAAGTGAAAAGAAACGGACAAAAATAGTAAAATATAGTTAATTGAATTTATTGTTTATAAATATATCTGCGTTATATTTTACATAGGTTGTAGAAGGGGTCACTACGGTGCTGTTTGTAACCTTTTGTGTCCACAACATTGTAAGAATTACCAATGCTTTGTCACTAACGGGACATGTCTTAGATGTGACAATGGCTGGAATGGCTTTTGGTGCAACCAAGGTAGGATATGTTGAGGATGGCCGAAGAATTAAATCTCAATCTAAACTGTCATTAGTATACATGTACACTAGGCTCTAATCTAGTTTGATTCATGGACAATAGAATTTATACAGACAACTTAAATGAAAGGATGTATTAAATTTATCAGCATATTTGGTGCAATAGAAGATGGACTTAAAATTCACATTTCAGTCAATTAGAATTTTTAAGTGTGATGGTTCAAGAAATCTGTTTAACAAAGTCTTTTTTATATTATCCTGTCACACAATTAAACCAATTTTATCTAGTGCTTGAGACCAGACTCGGTATTATTCGAATTGCATTTCAATATTTAACTTCATGACCTTGATCTTGAATTTTGTTGCAGTTTCAATAAACTTTAATCGCTATCATAACTTTTCTTAATATTATAATTAATGTCTTTTTGTAAAATTACAAAGAAGGCAATAAACACAAACAAGACAATTACAGTATACCATAAATAATTTCATAATTTTCAGTAAAAAATGAAAACGGAGTACTTTAATATTTTGCATTTTCTTGTTTACTCTCCATCCTAATCTATATTAACGTTATTTCTTTTATCGCGAGCAAGATTCATTAAGAGAACATTCTCTCAAGAACTTAAGTTCAGATGAGTGACCACTTTAGATTAACTGAAATATTTTATAGGAAATCATAACCTATCCAGGTACATGTATATTTAAATGAAAATTGTCATTAAATAGTTTGCTTAACGATCTATTTGTAGGACACTTCGTATCAAATCGTTACTAACATAAAAAGAGTAAAGTTCGAAATATTCCTTTTGCTTGTTCATTATAATTTGTATAACAGGCCAAAACTTTCTGTGCTCATCCCATTTTGCAGCATGTTTAGTCGGAATGTATGGTCCAGATTGTTCATTATCCTGCTCTGGTCATTGTAAGAGCAAGTCTTCTTGCAACCCAATCAATGGTATTTGCTCAGATGGATGTGCTGAAGGTTGGATGGATGTGCTTTGCAATAAAAGTAAGAAAGATAAAGGCAGAGATTTTTACCGGGTGGTAAATTCCAGTTGAGGGAGGGGCTGAACATTGGCAGGTGTTAATCCTTTGAGGGTTAGCAGTCTACCTGTGGCTGTTTTCTTCCAAACCCTATACCAGAAAGTGATTTAATACACAGTGGAACTGTTCGATGTCATACTTTACCTGTGTTGGGAATTTTGTGAAAATTTTACATTAGAGCTTCAAAGTTTTAAAGGTACTTGGACACATATTTGAAGTCTGAATATTTTTTCTATAATATAACGACTTCTATATTTTAATAGCATTTTACACAAAAATTAGTTAAAAATCTTATTTCAGTTAAGAGATATTTGAATTTGGAATTTTTTTGGCGGGTTTGATTGACACATCCTCTCACTATCACAAATTAATTTTATTCTTAATCCTCAGGAAAAGTGGCAATCTCGTTGTGTATAAATGAAAAATATTCACACTATAATCCTGAAAATTCAGAATAGACATGTTCGAAAGCAAAACAAACACGCAATATATTGTCAGTCCGTGCAGTTGTGGTAAGCAGACTGTGACGTTTGAACGCATCCAGTGAATTATAAACATAAGCAATAACAGAACCCCAGCCCTGTTCATAAAAACTGTGTACATAACACGAGTGTGCTCGATTTGCTAAACTCTGTACGCAACTCTTAGTTCGGAATTACGATACCTGTGAAGGAGTTCTGCTTTCTAACATTTCTACTCTGAATAAAATTATTTTTCTGGATTAAAGTTTTAATATTTCTCATTAATAGACAACAAGATTGCCACTTTCCAAAGGATTAAGAATAAGGTTAAAATTTGTGAAAGTGCAAGGATGTGTCAATAAAATCCGTAAAAAATTTAAAGTTTTAATAACTTTTAAATAAAATAAGATTTTTAATTAATTTTTGTGTGAAATGCTAGTAAAATATATAAGTCGTAATATTATATAGAAAATAATAACATCAAATCTGTGTCCAAGTACCTTTAATGAAAAAAGAGCTGTGTTAACTACATTTAAAAAATATTTACGTTAATTCAAATCTTTAGACGGCTTAGTACATGTAACTATGAAACAAGCAAAACAAACTTAATTCAATTACGACACACAATGGTGCTCTTATCTTAATCAATAACATTTCCACTTTTTGTTAGCATATTAAAATTAATATGAAAATTCCATTAAAAAATCTATATATACTAAAGTTTTAAAACATGTATTTTATCATGAAGAATAGTATAATCGATTCAAATACTAATGGTGTTTTTATTAAGCTAAAATGTTAATAGTAATATAGTTTAGCACTACCATCTGAACATCAAAGGATCAAAAGTTCGTTTTAAGGTCCCCACGAGTGCCAGATAAGGTGCAAAGGGTATACACCCGAGGGAATAGTAAGTATATGTAAGTAGACGTCAATCAAACTCTAACATCCAATGATGGACCTTCATGCACTTGATTGTCAGAGCTACACAGACCAGGTATATTTTAAGGCGGTGCTTAAAATACATTCATTAAAACTGTTTATCTCGATTTTCTATGTAATTTGTTTATAGACAATTTCCTACAGGCATCCTCAAATATCTAATAAAAATGAAGCCTACAAATCAACAGTGTGCTGGTATTCTTTTCGACAGGCTGTGTCTCCGGTACCTTTAGACCGAACTGTAAAAACAACTGTAGTGGGAATTGCTATAACGATTTAATCTGCAATAGCACAACAGGAAGATGTGACAAAGGCTGTAAGCCAGGGTACCAGGGAGAACTTTGCAATAATAGTAATTTTACCTTATTCTGAGCTGTAAGTTCAAGTGAGCTCACAATACCTTGTCCTGCGTCCATCTGTCTGCAAATATGGAGACCTGTCTAGACCTTTGCACGTTTTCAGCATCTTCCTCAAAACAACTGAGGCAACATGCAATCACGTAGTAAAGTTTTATACATATGTAGTATAACATAAGATAAAGAACAGTCTAATGGTGATAATTAATTCTATTAATATGCAAGCAAATGCACTTAGAGCAGGTGCAAGATGGTTGGAAATAAAATGGAATCACAGCATTGGGAAAGGTCAAGTGAAATAGTAAACAAAATTTTAAAAAAGTTATTGCCCTTGTGAGCTTTCTTTCCTTATATTTGTCACAGAAACTTGTAGACAGTACACTCTCTCAAAATCTACTAAGCTGTGGATATTTTTAGGCTTATTTTACAAATTATATCATTTTTCTAAAGCTTACATCTGTGTATTTAAATCAAATGAGGAATATGTCATATTAGACTATCTTGAGAAACCTGTATCAAATATCGGTGAAAATACTGTTAACTCGGATAATGTATTGTTAGCTTGCAGGCATGGCTATTTTGGACCAAATTGTTCGAGGAAATGCAATCCATTCTGTATAAACAAGTGTCAAAATGTCAATGGACACTGTCTTTCTGGGTGCATCAGCGGTTACGAAGGTTCAACATGTGAAAAAAGTATGAATTTAATTTGTGCTGTATGAATATTCTTATCTTTGGAATTTTGTTGCTAATAGAATTAACCTCATTGAATATAAAATTAGAGTGCAGCAGTGGATGGTATGGTCACAATTGCTCCAGGGGGTGTAACAACTGTGTGAATCAAACTTGTAATCATATCACGGGCAGCTGCCAATATGGATGTAAACCAGGCTGGAGAGGTTCAAAATGTTCTCTAGGTAAAATAATTATATACACATGTATATATAATGTGATATCTAAAAGAAAGTACATGTATTTTCATGTAGAGTATGCATGGAGTAAAATATACATATCTTTCTTTCTAAATTTTTGTGATATTAATGACTATCCCCTTTTTATTCATATATTCAACAGTGTGTACCGTGGACACATATGGATCAGATTGTATGTTTTCTTAGCCAAAACTGCATTAATAAGGAACCTTTGCCCAGTAACTGGAATTTGTGAAAATGGTTGTTCAGATGGATATAAAGGAGGGCAGTGCAATTTAAGTAAGATGAGACAATCATTGTGTAAATTTCACTTTTTATAGGTATATATACATCTTTGTTGCTTTGATTGTTGATATAAATTATTCCTGGGATTTTTCCCCTTATTGTATTTTGAATTAAACATACAGTCAAGAAAACTATAATAGTAATTTAAAATAATGCACAAAGGTGCTTATCATCATCTTTTTATGGTTTCCTTTTCATATGTTCATCTCATATTAACTTGAGTTGAAAATCCCGTACATGTATGCCCTGTTCACACGGAGAGTTTAATTCGAATTAAACGTAAAGTTACTGCGAATTAGCTTCGCTTAGCGTTCACACGGAGAATTTAACGCGAATTAGTTTAATTCCGCAGCACTTTTAAAGGCTAGAAAAAGGGGCAGGGCCTAATTTATACGGGAAAAGTTAACTGTGACGTCACACCAAAAATATGACTTTTATGATTCCTTATATTACCCGAAAATTAAATAACTTGCAAATTTAAACTGTAATAGCATAATAAATAACAATAAAACTTATCAATGCATTAACAAAAGCCGCTAGTTAAATCCCATGCAGCTGGTTTTAAACAAATCACCGATCTCGATGAACGTGTCAATCATGACGTCATTTTGGTAAAAATGACGATTTCATGTGCTGTGAGAGGCAGATTTGGAATTTTTTAACAATGAAAAATGCGTCTTATTATAAAACAGAATATTATTTACATGTTTTTAATAGGCTTATAATACCAATGTATTTTATTTGTTTGGTGCGATTATTCATTTACTATCGAGAGAATTTATTTAGATAATTCTGTCGTGTTTTTATGTTCAGGTTAGGTATATTTTACATCGATGTGCCTCATTAATTTTTTGAATATAAATAGAGGATATGTTCCTTAACTTAAAAGTGCTGCTGCTTGCATGACTTTATAAGTACATAAAATTTTTGGTAAAAGTCAAACATATTTCGACATTGGCCAATTTACTTGAAATTTTAACTATTTAAACGCGGATTCTATTCAAAGCAGCAGCACTTTCCAGAAAGTACAAAATATGCAGAAACAATTAATAGCTTGAATTTTTAATTTCAACCAGGGTATGCCCTTGCGATATTGAAATCTTTTATTGACCTACATGCCGTGTACCTACTATGCATTCACAACGTGACTGTCCATCGATGGGACTAAACTCCATACAGTTCAGAGTAGGTTATACTATGCTATTCCCATAAGTATTTAAGTTCTGTGATAATAGAACAGCTGAATAAAAATAAATTCAGTTTTAAAAACATTCCGTTTTTGCCCTTCTGTTTTCGTTGATTTCTCGAGTAAGCCTTAACAGTGCTGCGTCGAATTAGTTTTCTGCACATTAAATTACATTAAGTCCGTACCGTGTGAACGTTAAGCGAATCTAATTGAATTATATTCTGACGCATGCGTAATGGCAAAATTTAGTCAAATGCCACTTGTCGGTGGTCAGCTATAGGTACTTGTGCTTTTTTGAGTGAAAAAAGAAACTTTTGTTTATCATTAAAATGTGTATACAGGCACTTTGCCATTATGTCAAATGGATCTGCTTCTGCATCAGGTGACGTGATTTGCAAATGACGTCATAATAGCCTGCTGACGCCGGGCTGCAAAAGTAAAATTTTAATTCACATTAGTTTTCTTTGCTTTAGCTGTCGTGTGAACGGAATTTAATTTGCATTTATTTACTTAAGGAATGTTTTCTAATTTTGTGAGTTATTGGTGAGCGAATCACACAGACTTGTCACGTAGGCATATTTCATGAAGCGCGCTAGCGCTTCATGGAAATATGCCTACGTGAAAGTCTGTGTGATTCACACACCAATAATTCACACTAAACTTAAAAACATTCCTTATATTTACATTTAACATGTTTGTAAGCTACTGAAATGTATTCAATATTTGAATTTCTTGCTGCCCTTTATTGTTATACGTTTACTAACGTCGCTGTAGCCCTATTGTGACGTCGCGATAACGCACGTTTCGCCGTGTATATTTCTACGCGTGAGTTTACACGAAAATGATTTTCAAATCAATTTCACAGTTAGCTTAGTAGAAAAACAGCGAATGTAAATATTGCTAATTAAACTCTCCGTGTGAACAGTTTATTACTATAAAATATAATGTGTTAAAGGAATTTGTGTTAACATTTCATAAAGGCGAAAATACATAATTTATAATTGCATTTCCCTATGTATTTAAACCTTAAGATGTTATCTTACCAATTCCACCTTTACCTTTATATCTTTACTGATCATGAATTCAATAAAAAGACTGAAAAAAATATTTTATTTTATTATATGATTGAATAATTTCCAGCTCTCTGATTGGCTGAGATCCAACTATGTTAGAAAAATATTACGTCGTATTGACCTGCAGGTGACGTTCCAGGTCAGTAAAAGGATTTATTTCCTCTACATTGATCTAAAAATAGCTTTGGAAATTCCAAATTGATACAAATTGTTTTAGAAAGCTATTCAAACGACTATGATTTTTATTTTGATGTGAACAAAACATAAGCGAATATATATTTTGGGTGAGGAGGTAAGAGGGGATGCAGGGACCCCCCCCCCTCCTCCAACACTTTTACTGAACAACAATTTTTTTTTTACTTTTTGGCAGTCAGTTTTTCCTGAAAATCCT
>NW_026939582.1:0-9448 GCF_032062105.1 Saccostrea cuccullata | reverse complement strand
ATACATTCTATGTTTATACGCTCTTAGAATAATTGCATTAAATTGAACAGATAAATTTGTGAATGTTATAAAAGAAAACAAAATGCTTGTTATATACCTATGATACGTATGAAATATTTTTATATTTTTCTTTTCTTCTCTATAGAAGTAATACAACTACTGAACAGATAAAGTGAATGTTATAAAAGAAAACAAAATGCTTGTTATATACCTATGACACGTATGATATATTTATATATTTTTCTTTTCTTCTCTATAGAAGTAATATAACTACTCTGATATGAACATAAAAAACATTAATTGTGATGTATGTTACAATTTATATCCACTATGTTGTATATTGCATATGCTTTTAATAAAAAAAAAAAAAAAAAAAAAAACAAAACATTTGGTGAAAAAAATGTTTTTTTGGACGTTTAAGGAAGAACAACGTTGCCAGCAAATGCGTACCCGTCATGAGTGCGATGTCCATAAACAATTAACCCAAATGTTGAATGATCCGTTGTGGTTATAACATATGTACCCATTTCAACTTGAAATGTGAAAATTTGGTAGAAAATTTTTCCTACACCTCCGTGTTCTATTTTCACTAGTTTATGCTTAAAGGCATCTCCGCCGTTAATACGTAGGTTGTATTCAGAATCTATGGGAATAATCACGGTCATGAAGTTTTCTGTATATCCGTCAGGCACAGTGATCTTGTAATAATTAACATATTGATTAACTCCGGGTATGACTGTCATATGAGAGTTATTTGAATTGAATCCCATTCCAAATCCAACAACTAAAATAGGTTTTTCTGAAACTAAAAGTGTTAATTCATTATAGGATATATCTTTAAATTCGGATGCATTTGAATGCCACCTTAATGCAGAATGTAGTCCAATACTACAGTTAATAAAAGTTTGGTTTTCACTGATAACCTGTAACAATGTTTCTTTATTGTGATGCAATGAAGGGATGACATAATCATTATCTAATTCATTAGCAGGCGGCAACTCTGTTAACATGTGACTGCAGTCATTTGATAAGTCGCTCCATCTGTGACATCGATTTCCGGAAAAGACAGCTATTGGTTTTGTGGCGGAGATGAACGTGCCAGAAAGATCTGTGGTGTGACCTATTTGGAAAGTCTCTAATCTATCTAAATTGAGCAAAACGGTGTCTCCGTCTCCGTATGTATTTCCCAAGAGAGTTATTGACGAGGTCTTTTTCATTTTCAAAGTTATCGTTATCTTGGTTCGATCATGCAGAGGTAACAAAGCAAACTGACTTAAATCCATTGAGGTATCAAATGGCTCGGTTGAAGAAACAAGGTATTTAGTTGAAAGCTTATTTGTTGGTATTATCAGCGTTCCGTCGCTCGTTCCATCATTTAGACTGTCAAAAATAGTAACATTGGACACCTCTGTTGTACGTACAAATATTCCTTTTGGTTCAATCTTCATGTATTCACATTGCAAATCCAAAGGTAGAGTGATTAGAGACTCTGACGTTATATTAAATGTTTTGTCAACTGATGATTTAAGGTTCGTATCCAGGTTTGGAGAACTTGTTATTGTGACCTCTGTTTCATTTTCAGTTGTAATATAAATCGAAAGGTTCCCAGTGGACCCAGCGCGATTTCGCATGAACAGAATAAGGAATTCTCTACCTATGTTTCCTGTAAGGGATTATAAATTAAAGTCACTCGAAAACATCATTCTTACAATTCAAAAATCCAATGTTGTAGATATGAACACCAATGTTTTATCTCCTTGTTTTATGAAAAGATACGTTTACGCTGTACCTGTATATGTTTGCAATTGAGTAGGATTGGATGTCGTTGTCTTTAGCGTTGTCAAGGAGGAGGGTATACCATCACCTAATAATTATATTTGTGTTATAATATCTGATTTATATCCTACCACATGTTCTCACCTTTCTTTGTCGTATTCTCAAGAATCTTTTGCATAAGAAATTTCACAAAAATATGTATCTTAAAGATTGTAATAAATTTGAGTAAAATTTCTGTATTTAAAAAAAAGAACTCTACTAAATTTATCGGTATGTTGATATCACTGAAGGAGGAGTACGGGGCACGACAAAAAATGTGATGCAGAATCCAAACTTTAACTCATTAATTTTCTGTAATTTGCGATATTTTTCGATAATTTTCTCATATACATCTTAAAATTGTTTTATTATCATATATTTAGATCTCTGACGTGAAATTGGAAGTACTAACAGAAATATAGTGATTTTTCTCTGATGCAAGTCCTGTGAAAACAACTGTGAAAATGACGTCTCCTGAATTGACGGCGCACTACATTTTTGTTAAATTATGTGTAATGGTGGAGACATAGATCCAAAATATGCATAAATAAACATGTAGTAAACTACGGTATTCGTGATATCCGTCCACAAATAGCAAATTGAAATTTTAGACGGTTATACTTCTGTAAAAAGGTTATACGGAAGGACGGGAAGGAGAGTATCGACGAAAATTCAATCCAGACTGACCGTTTACGGTAGCTCAGTCGATAGAGCGCTCGCTCCGCGATCGGAAGGTCGTGAGTTCGTATCTCGGCCGAGACTGGCCTAGTCTTTAAAATGGGTAATAGCCGTTTCTTCGCCTTGCGCTCGGCACTTTGAAGTGAAAGTTGTGGATCCTTCGGATGAGACCTTAAAAACCGGGGCCCCTTGTCAGCGGCAGGCGTTGGCACGATAAAGATCCCTCACTGCTCAATGGCCCTGAGTGCCGAGTAAAGTTCCAAATTTGAAGCCCTTCACCGGCATACGCTGACGTCTTTTAGTAGTTAATTGAATCCATACATTTCCCATGACTTCATTTACTTACATTGAATGTTACATAGGTCCGTTAGACAGCATTTTGAACACCCATCTATATTTCTTTTTCCAAAAATGTCTACGCTTGAGGTACAAGCCTGAAAAGAAAATGAAGATACTTTACAAAAGGTGTTATGAGGAATTTTGTAATGACAATCTATTCAGTTAATTGATATATAATTCGACAAATAAATTACAGTTTTATACTGATAAAACATGTCTGATAAAATCTTGAAATTGAGTTTGAGGGATTGTACAAAATATGATTAATATTTACTTGATGGTAACAAAACTTGGTAGAAACTTACAAAAAGAATAAGAAATCTTATGAACAATACTATGGAAGATATACACACAATGTAACATTTTTAAAAAATCAAAGTATCTCTATATATCCCGCTTAATATAATTAATTTTAAAATATCATTCTTACTTTAATATTGAAAACTTTCTGTTCATATTTATAAAGAAAGTTTTGAAACGAAGCAAAGTTTGTTTTTGTCATAAAGGACATGAAAACACTTTTATAATACATGATGCGTTTAATATACAGAAATCGAAATGAAACATGTTCCTTCAGCATTTCTTTAACTAACTGATGTGTATTCAATGAAGAATGCATAATTTCCCTTCTTACCTGTTTATTGATGCAACTGTATGTGTAATGCAAGTTTCCAGACTCAACCTCTTTCTGCAGATAGCATGCCTGTATTCAATATATAGAGAATAATACATACCTATTTCCATGTCACATCCTGTATTAGCCAGAGACAACAATATTGGTCGAGGGCTGGCACTGGATGTATTGAGGAAAAGGGTATGTTCTATTACGTTTTATACGTACGTATTATTGAAATACATTACACATTAGGTTGAGAAAAAAAAGTAGATAATCATTCACAGACTTCCTATATGTACAAGGTCTTTTGTCTCACATTGTTTGGGTTTATTTTTACAAGTACTCTATTTAAAATGTAGGAGTGGGAAATTGAAAAGTTCAAAAAACTTAGAATTGATAACATGTTATCAATTTGAATAAAATTTATGACTTTCATGTCAATAAAAAATGATTCATATATACATATCGGGAGATCATCTTATTTTATAACGTAAAAACACGGAAATGACGACAGAATCCGTTGTTTCTAGTATACTAACCATAAAATTGATGTAAATAGAGAATTTTTGTTGAAAACCCGATTGCAAATCAGATTCTTATTAAATTAATAATAGTAACCTATACAAAGCTGATACCTGATTAACTTCGCATACTTTCAGTTTGTCACAAAGAGTTGGATCTGATATGTTTTGACAGTCAAAACAAATAGGTCCTCGATTTGACGGATATCCTGTAAAATATCACATACAGGTATGATTTTTTTATTAATTTTATATATATATATATATTATATTTTAAGGTAGTTCTATACTCGGCACTAAATGGGCTCAATCTTTTAAAATCTGCTTTTATAAGATAGACATACATCCCAGCAATGGATAGACACAAGAAAAATGATATGTCAACGTGTTCACTTTTCCGCTATAGCCTATCGGAGTATATACCCCGAAATGTAAAAGACTGAAAATTTACCTACCCTAGACTTTGTTGTATATAAATTAATTAAAGTCTAAATATTCAACTTTAATACCCAAAATAGAGTAGAAACATGTTAGTAAACAATATGTAATCCTTGTTTTGCATGAATTATCATAAATAGATGCACTTTGTTAGGCTATTGTATCAAAATTTAATGTGAGAAAATATGCTTCACAGGACAATCTCGGTCATTTAAAAAAAATTATGGACTCAAACTTCGTAAATTTACATTATTTTTACTAAATTATATTTAAGAAAAAGAATAAGCTGAAAAAAATTATATGTTGACGCATTACTTTTCGTGGTATGAGCTCTACACTAAAGGGACCCCCCTAATTTCTTTCTTCCAGAAGTAATATATTGCCACATATTCTTGTAATACTGTTAATGTTTGAGTGTATACTTGTATTAACAAAGTTGTACATAATTTAAAACAATAATTATACACACCCAAAACCTATTGTCCCTAAAATTTATCTTATTTTACTAAAAAAAAAATAAATAAATAAAACACAGTAAGTCTTGTCTGTAAATTGGAGACGATGAAAGTAATTGACTGATTCTCAGAAACTGGATGATTTTGTTACAGAAAGTAACTAAGTATGCTGCAAGTGAGTCAACTTTTGTTAAATACTTATATTTAAAAGAAAATTTTGCATTGGGATTCGTGAGTAAGCAGGTTGGGGGAGGGGGGTATGCGTTTAATGCAATAATTATTATTCAAAGTAAATTTTGTAATGTTTGATAAGTAAAATCCATAAATTGTCTAATCAAATCGTAGTCATTACTTTTCTTCCGAATTATCACTATTAGCTTAAACTTGGCCGCCGACAATAGTCGCCACGATAGTTTTATACATGTTCTGATGTAGCATGTCCATGATCCGTGTTTTCGGCGCGGCATATAAAACATGCATCATTCACAGAAATATCGTTTTATTACCTAATTATTTCTGTTAACCGAAAGTTGTTCCCAGCCTTCTCTTATTTTATTAATTTATCCTTAAACTGCAGAATCTGTGTTTGTTGACGCGACCGACTTCCAGCAAAATCGTTACCGGATATTTAAAACGCTAAGTAAAAGTGAAACCTATACAGTTAAAAAATCTCATTTCGGAAAAAGGAAGCGCGGTTCCGGTTTTACTATTCGTAAGTGACGTAGTGCGAGTATAGAACTACTTTAAATATAACCTTTATTTTGTTATTTGTTGTAGACTAAGGTAATGGAAAATATTATGTAATTTATACTTTGGAAAAACATGACAATTTATAACATTGCAACGTCTTAATGCTCTTTAATTGTATAATGTGTCTTAAGAACATGTTCTGAATCACGTTTTCTTTGTTATTGCATTATCAGGTGTGATAAATGCATTCAAAATAGCGCAGGTATATCTTTCTTTAAAGGTAAGGCCATTTTGCTACATTTATTATTATAATGTTAATTGAACTTGAAACAGAATTTGACACATCCGTTTCATGATTGGATTTATTACTAGAAATAGACATTTATCCTTCTCTTACAGCAAAGCTTTATGATGACATTTCAATCGTCATTACCTTTATCATCAGCTTACAGGACTTATAATCCTTGGTTGATTTTATATGCAAAAGCATGTTCCTCACTCCTCATAGACACCTGACTCTACCTCTGATGTGTCAGAGGTCCGTGTTTTAATTGCTCTGCTCCTATTTTGTTCTGTATTATGGCCTTTCTGATTGAAGTATTGCCACATTCATCTTTCTTGTATGAACAATTCCTAAAAAGAGGTTAATAATTGGCAAACAAGTTGATGAAACAGCATTCTAGCAGTTTCGTTAATAGTCATCATTTAGTAAGTTCTATGGTTGATACAACGACCTTGTCAGCAAAAACACCCTATCATTGAACTGGAACTCATAAAATCAAATACAGGCTGATTTTTCCCATTCTTAGTGTTCGACTATATTAACACACTGAATTTACAAGGGATTTGTTCATCATTTCCAGATCATGATATAACACAAGGCGGGTGTGACTGGTCGGCAGGGGATGCCCAGTCCTCTATGGATTGGTTACCACATCTGATGTATTTAAGCTCCATGCTTTCTTTGCTCCTGATTTCTATACTAACTTTTGAGCTTAAACACTGTTTTTATTACGTGTTTTTTATTTTGCTTAGAGAAATATAAAAATACCGAGCACTTCTCATGCCAAAAGTCTATTTAACATCCAAATATAAAACGACAATCACAGATCTAAAAAAACATCGGAGGTGAAACAGTATGGCATGGAGAAAAAGGCATAATTATTACCTGGTCACAATGTTCACGTACTGTTACTTTTGATAGGGCATCATAAAAAAAATCAACGCATGTATGGAACTATAAACAATGTCAAACCTGATTGAGAACATCCTTTGTTGTTGCACAGAGGAGAAGAACAACATTCCATACACAGGGTATGGTGGTGCAGTGGATCAACTACGTGATTATTGTTATGACCTAATCCACAAGCCTTGAAAAGTTCCACAACGATACTTGTATAAAGTCACAAATATTTCTGAAATCACTTTTGATAATATTTCGGAGTTTAAATAAGAAAATGCAAAATGTGGAAATTAAAATATTTTAGAGAAATAATTAAGCGAGCTAGGCACTTTATAAACAGAAGAACTGACTTACTCAAGGTAGTCAGAATTATTGCATGCACAAATGACATTAACCATTGATTTTTATCTGCGACAGACTAACTGATAAAATGAGCTACCTTAAATCGTACAATCTGTATTCAAAAGTATCAAAGTCTAGTACTCATGTTATAGTCAAACGTTACCTGGGAAGATTTACAGCCGGTGTCAAACAAAACTGTTCCATTTCCTGACGTATGACTTTTCGTAAAGCAAACCTGTTCATGCCAGAATTGTAATTTTTATACAATATACATGTATATGTATTGAATGAAGGAGCATTTTGAAAAGTTTTTAATTATCTTTCTATTTGAAAACAACGTCAATTTTACAGCAGTGTATGATTGAACGTAATTAATTTTTGAAATGGTGGAATTACCTCTCCGTCATTACATTTTCTGACTGTAGAACAATATCTCGGAGGAATATCATTAGTACAGGACAAACAGTATAAAGCAGCTGAAAAAAACAAGATGTCAATATTGTATTGCTATTGTATAGGAATTTCTTTTTTCATCTGGTGATCAGAATATTTTCTATCCTTACATTATCGTTAAGTGTGGAAAGTTCAGAATCTTGTAATACTTGGACATATATTTTGTTAATTTGTCAGTGTTGTGTAGGCTTTTGAGATATAATGGTGCTTCAAGCAATGCAAGACAAGCAAAATTTAAGGGGGTTAGAAATATAATAATTTTATAGAAGACCAACTAACAACAGAAAGAGTTAGATTAACATCCCTTTTGAACTGCCACCGCGGCGTTCCTGTACCAATGCAAGATTTGATATTCAAAAAACCGCTGACATCTCTGTCAAAATTTGAGTATTTAAACATAAAGTTTTATATGCTTTACGGTGCGACCGTTGGGGCGAGCGCAGTTGTACCATCAAATACGCTTGAAAAAATCAATCAGCTACTTTGAACGTCAAGCCGCACGAGACATCTCGACTACCTGTGACGACGTCACACAGCTCCTCGGAGCTTACGGAGACAGCCGAGCGTCTGTTTGAAATTATGGAACTAGTGCAATTTTTGTCGAAAAACATTGCAGAGTTATTTTTTGTTTCTATGAAAGATTTCTACAAACTGAAAGCCTGATATACATGCCTTAGGTTATTATTTATTTATTTATTCGCGCAAAGGACATTGGGTAGTGCAGGAATTCTTGGAATGTTTCACAACAAAATTTGCTTGACGTATGTACAATCCCGAATTTCCTATGTTCTTAAACGTAAGTCTATTGAACTCCCTTCGCGAGCGTCGCTTTGCGACGCTCGCTGCGCTCGCTATTGCTTACTCAAGAATAAGATTATAAACATTCACAAAATGTTCAGAATTCATTTTTAAGGTTTTCCTCGATTAATTCAAATGAAAGACCGTTTTAGTTTCGATGGGCCTGATATTAAAAAGAAGGCGTTGACGCTTTGTCAGAAAGGATGAAACTTAACAGATCTATGTTAAAATTGCTTATTTCAAGATTGAGGGTCAGTATGACAACCAACTGTCCTTCTGTGTTCAATAATCTAGAAGTGAAAAAAAGAATTAGATAAATTACTTTATCATTACATGCTGGCCCCTGCCGATAAAGCAGGTAGCACCATTGTCTTCGTTTGTAAGGTTCATTATAATTTTATTTTAGAAAATCTTGGATTTAATTCTGCAAGTGATATCCTACTTATACTCATACTTCCCTTTCTAGGAAACAAATTCCCAAAATCATATGTCAATATATTGAATATTTTTTTAAAATTTCATAGAGCCAAAAGAAATTTAAAGTACCATATATATATAGGATTCCAAAACTTCATAAAAAATTCCTACAAACAAAAATACATTGCAGGTTCCAGTATGTGTTCAGTGAAGCATTTTTCGTTACTCCTCACTACCATATTGACAGAAATGAAGGCAAAAACTTTAAGAGAACTGTACAACAATATATTCAAGAAGTAATATGAATCAGATGTGGATGCTAAAAAAGTCCAAAGAACTTTTGGGCAATTTGAAATCACAAGATTTTACCAAAATTAACAATTTAAAAACGTACGATTTTTAAACTTTATACACAACTATTTCCCGGGATAAATTAAGTCAAGGCTTTTTGATATCATTGACAGCTGCCTTTTCAGTTTAACACACATATTGCATACACAAGTACTTTGATTTTGACATCAAAACGATGCTTGAATTTCTGATTGACAATATCTATGTGGTTTTTGGAGATCGTCTTCCAACAAACTATTGAAAGAAATCCTATGGGTACCAATTGCGCTCTGAAATTAGCAGAGCTATTTCTGCCCACTCCTCCATGACACCTCATCCAACCTCTGATGTTTCGGATGTACGTGTTCGCTCT
>NW_026939581.1:0-9484 GCF_032062105.1 Saccostrea cuccullata | reverse complement strand
GGGTTTTCTCATAACAAAAATGGACTTGTCATTTTATCCTATAAGAGTATGGGAATTTCATTTTGTGAGCTCATTGCTCACAGTACCCCTAGTTTCATTAAGGTTAAAAATCATTGTGATTGTGTATTTCAGATGGAAAGAGTAGAAACCGATTTAAACAAATCAAAGCAAGCAAGAGAGAAACAGTCTCGAGAATTCTCAAAACAGATTGATGAAGAGAGAAATCAACATGAAAGAAAGGTAAAGATAGTTAAATAGAAATTTGGAAAAATTATTGGCATTTTCTTTTCAAAGGGACAAATAACAATAAAATCAGTAGACAGGAACAGTTTGGGAATAGTCATGTTTTAACAAAACAATGAAATGTAATCTTTGTAGCAAACCTCTATGCACTTTGTTCAGTAATTATTTGAGTAGTCTTAGCATGTTATTTTTTGTTTAGATTGTGGAACTAAAAATGGCCCTGGAACATGAGAAAGCTCAGATGTTAAAAGACTTTCACACACAAAAGGAAATTGTTATATCTGAGCATGAAAAAGAAATTGACAGCCTTAAGGAAACGCATCAAAATGAATTATATGAGTTGAAGTGTCGAGTCCAAGAGAAACAGGACAAAGATGTTAAGGTAAGAATACAGGGGATCTTTCAGATAGTGTCAGAAGATATTGTCCACGATTTTTTGTAGAAATGTATTTTATTTAGAAAAATACATGCACATATACAATCATGTATATGTTTATAAAAATTCTTTGGAAAAATAGGTTGTGATATGTTTTTTTGACCAGAGGTACATAAAACATGCTTGACCACAGATGATTTAATCAATGTTTTTTTTTTCTGTGTGTATTACAGAAGATCACGCAGTACGAGAGACAGATTCAGGAGTTACGAGAGGAGGTGGTCCAGGCCAATCAGCTGAGGAAACAACAGCTGGTAGAACTGGGGCTCCTACGGGAGGAGGAGAAACAGAAAATGCTCAGAGAGCACGAGTCGGAGGTGAGTCAGACACTGATGACTGTAAATATGTCTGTCTTTAAATAAAGAAAGGAAAACATTTCTGTGTTCACTTGAAATAGTAAAAAGTGAAGTAGTTATTGTCCATAAGCTGTGAAGTAAAAAGTGAAGCAGTTATTGTCCATAAGCTGTGAAATAATTTTAGAGGTTTTGAAGTGAAAAATAAGTTCTTTATATTTTAATTAGGTTATAAAGTTACGTTCTGAGATGGAACAACAGAGGCTAGACTTACAAAAAACACACAGTACAGAGTTAGAAAAGATGCTGGAAAAGGTAAGCTAGCCAGTATGGAATTACACATGTAAGTGTTCTTGAAATTAACAACAGTATACAGGCTGTTTTCCTAAGTATTTTTCCCTTAGTTGTGAAAATAGACAAGTGATATAAGTAGAATTTTATAATGTGATTAACATCTTTTTGACATTAACAGACCAATGCAAGGCTGAAGGACATTGAGAGAGAGTACAATGAGAGGGGACAGAAAGCCACAGAGACAATAGGGGAGCTACAGGCCAACATTAACCATCTCAGAGACGAGGTCAAAAGGTCAGACATAGGGCTATAGGTCATATTGGTAGTAAACTTTGCTGTCGTGATAAAAAAAAGTTAAAAAGATTTAATGAATCTAATTGAAGTCTTTTATTAGAGAGAAACATCAAAAATTAAACATTTTCAACTGAAGGGAATTTACATGTGTTTGCCCTTTTGTTAGGTCACCTGAGTAAACTCAGGTGACCTATTGCTATCCGTTTTCGTCCGTCGTTGTGCGTTAACATTTGAACATTTTCAGCTTCTTCTCTGCAACCACTGAACCAATTTCAACCAAATTTGGCACAAAGCATCTATGGGTGAAGGGGAACAGAAATTGTGAATTTCATGATCCCTGCCCCCCTGGGGTCTGAGGGGTGGGGCCAAAACCACTAAAATTAATGCAATCTTTAAAAATCTTCTTCTTTACTCCTGGACATCAAGCAGTCAAACTGTTTGCATGATTGTAATCAGCATTGAGTCCTCTACCAAAATTGTGAAATTCATGGCCCTAGGGTCAGGGGTTCTAGTGCTAGGGCGGGGCTAAATAAGTATATAGTGAAAATGCATTATTTCTTTGAAAATCTTCTTCTCAGCTCCTGGGCATTAAATAAACCAACTAAGTACATAGTTATGATGAGCAAGATTGCCTCTACCAAAATTGTGAATTTTATGGCCCCAGGGTCAGGGGTTCTGGTGTTAGGGCAGGGCACTATTGATTATATAGTGAAAATACATGAATTCTTTGAAAATCTTCTTCTCTTCTCCTAGGTATAAAATAAACTAACTAAGTGCATAGTTATGATGTGCAAGAGTGCCTTTACCAAAATTGTGAATTTTATGGCCCCAGGGTCAGGGATTCTGGTGTTAGGGCGGGGCTCTATTGATTATATAGTGAAAATACATGAATTCTTTGAAAATAAATCTTCATCTCTGCTCCTGGGTATTAAATAAACTAACTAAGTACATAGTTATGATGAACAAGAGTGCCTCTACCAAAATTGTGAATTTTATGGCCTCAGGGTCAGGGGTTCTGGTGTTAGGGCGGGGCTCTATTGATTATATATTAGTGAAAATACATGAATTCTTTGAAAATCTTCTTCTCTTTTCCAAGGTATTAAATAAACTTACTAAGTGCATAGTTATGATGAACAAGAGTGCCTCTACCAAAATTGTGTATTTTGTGGCCCCAGGGTCAGGTGTTCTGGTGGTAGGGCGGGGCTCTATTGATTATATAGTGAAAATACATGAATTCTTTGAAAATCTTCTTCTCTGCTCCTAGGTATTAAATAAACTAACTAAGTGCATAGTTATGACGTGCAAGAGTGCTTCTACCAAAATTATGAATTTTATGGCCCCAGGGTCAGGGGTTCTGGTGTTAGGGTGGGGCTCTTTTTAGGTCACCTGAGTCACTCGTCGTTCGTCGTCAATCGGTCATAAACTTTTGAACATTTTCAGCTTCTTCTCTGCAACCACTAAACCAATTGCAACCAAATTTGGCACAAAGCATCTATGGGTGAAGGGGAACAAAAATTGTGAATTTCATGATCCCTACCCCCCTAGGGGCCTGGGGGGTGGGGCCAACACCACTGAAATTAATGCAATCTTTAAAAATCTTCTTCTTTACTCCTGGACATCAAGCAGTCAAACTGTTGGCATGATTGTAATCAGCATTGAGTCCTCTACCAAAATTGTGAAATTCATGGCCCTGGGGTCAGGGGTTCTTGTGCTAGGGCGGGGCTAAATAAGTATATAGTGAAAATGCATTATTTATTTGAAAATCTTCTTCTCTGCTCCTGAATATTAAATAAACTAACTAAGTACATAGTTATGATGAGCAAGAGTGCCTCTACCAAAATTGTGAATTTTATGGCCCCAGGGTCAGGGGTTATGGTGTTAGGGCGGGGCTCTATTGATAATACACTCACTGTCAGAGAAAATACATGAATTCTTTGAAAATCTTCTTCTCTGCTCCTGGGTATTAAATAAACTAGCTAAGTATATAGTTATGATGAGCAAGAGTGCCTCTACCAAAATTGTGAATTTTATGGCCCCAGGGTCAGGGGTTCTGGTGTCTGGGCGGGGCTCTATTGATTATATAGTGAAAATACATGAATTCTTTGAAAATCTTCTTCTCTGCTCCTAGATTTTATATAATTTAACTAAGTACATAGTTATGATGAGCAAGAGTGCCTCTACCAAAATTGTGAATTTTATGGCCCCAGGGTCAGGGGTTCTGGTTTTAGGGTGGGGCTCTATTGATTATATAGTGAAAATGCATGAATTCTTTGAAAATCTTCTTCTCTGCTCCTAGGTATTAAATAAACTAACTAAGTACATAGATATGATGAGCAAGAGTGCCTCTACCAAAGTTGTGAATTTTATGGCCCCTGGGTCAAGGATTCTGGTGTTAGGGCGGGGCTGTATTGATTATACATGTATAGTGAAAAAAACCTTAAATCTTTGAATATTTTCTTCTTTGCTCCTAGGTTTTAAGCAGATGAACTACCTATATAGTGATGAGTAATCCCTAATCTTCAAGAATTGTAAATTTCAAGGCCCCAGGGTATTAATCAAATATTTTTGAAAAGCAAGGATGCCTTTCCAAAAATAGTGCAATGTGAGGATCTAGGCCTAAGAGTCAAGGGTTCATGTGTGGTAGTGGCACTACTGATTATTGCTGAATATTACTGATTAGTTGAAATGCATTTTTTGTTCCCCTAACGTGCCTATGGGTATAAAGTAACCAAACTAAGGAACTGCTAAGTGTATGGTTATGATGACCAAATTGTAAATGCTATAGCATCTGGCTTAAAACATGGATCAAATTCAATCACTGGAAAGTTGTTGAATAATGCTCAGGTGACCTATAAGGCCCACGGGCCTCTTGTGATTATATAGTGAAAATACATTAAATCTTTGAAAAATTTCTTCTTTGCTCCTAAGTATTAAGCAGATGAACTACCTATATAGTTATGATGAGCAGGAATCCCTTTTTAAAAATTATAAATTTTATGGCCCCAGGGTCAGGGATTCTGGTGTTAGGGCGTGGCTCTATTGATTATACAGTGCAAATACATTAAATCTTTGAAAATTTTTTTCTTTGCTCCTGGGTATTAAGCAGATGAACTACCTATATAGTTATGATAATCTTCCAGAATTGTGAATTTTCAAGCCCCAGGGTCAGGGGTTCCATAGAGGGGGGCTGTATGTATATACTGAAAATATAAAATATAACTAGAAACGATCTCATTGCTAGCAACGAGAGGTCTTCCGTCCGATTCTGAAAATAAAACCTGTACAATCAAGCTGAAAAACTAATTTGAAAAATTTGTACAGACGGGTGATTGAACCAGGGTTACCAGCAGTATTTCCAACGCGCTTACCTTTACTATATTGGGCCCACTCTTCTAAATTTATTTGTAAATATTTCTGCAACAGTATATCTGTCTTGAAATTGTGAAAGGTTGGTCACTATTCATAATTTCGCACCAAAATCTTCACGCCTTTTCTTTGGAAAGTTCTGTTAAAAAGGTGTGATAGCTTCAATGAAATTAAGAACGTTCTTATAGCTTAAATTGTGAGTTTTAAAAGTCATTTAATACGTTCAATGTTCGAGACATAAAACATATTGTTTATACGCAAATGTTTATATAAACTTCATTAAACGATCTTTTGAAAAATGATTTACTGATTTTATTCTTTTCTATTAGTTTGCATGGGAAAACAGTGGCCGCGTTTTACACTCACTGAATATATTGTTTCTTGATAAACTTATGCTTACATGTATATTAATCGTGATTCAAGATCTGTTGTTCCATGATGCAAAAGAAAAGGTTGTAGATATAGTATTTCATTTGTACATGTAGTCTCGTCTTTTTCTAATTTGAGAACCAGATAAAACCAATTTGAGAAGACCTCGAATTAAAACTTTACTTAAAACAGAATTGCAACGTAACTACGACGTGACAATCAAAGTACTCTAGACTTTTACATTTCATTTATCCTTATGTTAGTTTCGTTCAACCAAACGCTCAGCTGACTCCATAACCCCCTACGCGCTAAATTTCGGAGTTGACAGAGACAGACGCCATTTTGGATACGCTTCGAATTTTCAAATGTTAATATCTAGAGTTTGGATTTATCAATTTATAAACAAATTATATATTAAGCCTAATTAGAAAAATTTCTATTAACAATATTGAAATAATTCAAAAATATGAAAAACAAAAAAGTTAGAAAATTCGACTTTTTAAATTTTCATCTAGAAACAACAGGAAGTACTGACGACGAACGAAAGGTCGCGTCCTGGATAGTGAATATCACGATCTATAATCCCTGAAGGTTTCACAATATCTTTTACCGTTCTTGAGATTAACCGCGGACAAAATGTCATTTTAAATTCAGGAAAAGGTCCGTAACTTGGCACCGGAAGCAAATTTCCAAAAAATCTCTCGGATAAAATAACTTCAGATTACAACACATTGTTTCTGAGAATTTCGTGAAAATTCACCCAGTAGTCTTCGAGAAATCGCGTGCACAAAATTAGATGGTCAGAAAAATAATAATAAGAAGAAGAAACATTAGAATCGCTATAAGGTCTTCCGTGAAGACGGAAGACCTTAATGAATTGTTTGAAACCTGCTCCATGGTATTAATCAAATATTTTTGAAAAGCAAGAATGCCTGTACAAAAATTGTGCAATGTGTGGATCTAGGCCTAAGGGTCAGGGGTTCATGTGTGGTAGGGACACTACTGATTATGGCTTAAAATATGAATCAAATTCAATCACTGAAAAGTTGTTGCATAATGCTCAGGTGATCTATAAGGCCCATGGGCCTCTTGTTTACTTTTATTGCTTGAAAAACACTATTCTTCAACTGATATTTATGTATAAAGATATAATCAACTGAAGTGAATGCTGCCCTTGGAAAATAGCTCTTCATTAAAATATACGTTTAATATCAGTGTACAATAAGTAATAATTATGTTCACGCATTTATATTGTACTAACTCAGGGTACGTGATGTGGGAGAGAAGAAATGCCAGGATGTATCACAGCGATATGAAGATGAGAAAAAATCTGTCAAAAAGCAGTATAACAGTAATATGGAGGTAAGTTTGACAAATTCATTTGTACTTGTACTTTATATGGTGAAGTCCATGGTTGAAAATACATTTTAGGCCCTTTAATTAAGATTCAGGCCATATTCTTTTTGGCCAGTGTTTCTGTTTATTGACAAAATCTTTAAAACCTTTGACTTAATTTTAACAGTTTATGGCTTTCATGTTTTCTGTATTTCCCTGTGTCAGCACCAATCTCTGGGTACCAACATTTTTTACCTATTTATCTTGAAGGTTTATCTACTTTTGAAAAATTTTTAACATTGGCAATAAATTCCGATTGCATAGTTCTAGGGCTTCCTTTTCACATCTGTAGCCTTTTTTGGACACGAACGTTATTGATTTTATGACCTTGACCTTGAAGTTTCACCTACTTTTGAAAATTTCAAAGCTAGTAAATGAGCTGTCATAACTGGGTACTAGGGCATTCAGTGCTTCATAAACATGTTTTGTTTTATTAACTTCAATTGCTTTAAAAATCTGTTCCAGAGAAAATACATGAAATTTTTGTAGTCATAAGGGAAAAAAATTATGATTCAGATTTGAATATAAAGAGGTAGAGCCACTATGGGCTTTATTTGGCCCTGAGAATTTCTGAAAAATCAAAACCGCTAAGTTCAGGTTGCAAATACAGTATTTTTCACTAGGAGTGTTGTCGACCATGTATCTATTAATCGTGACGTAATTTTCCATCTAGTCAATGCATTATGACGTCATAAAATGTGTAATTTTCCTCATATCCTGTAAATTCCTTTGAAAATGACCTAAAGTGGAAGCATTTTTTCAATATTTCATATAAAGCACAACCTCTGATCCAAAATATACAAATACATAATGAAAGCTCCGTTTCTGAAGATCAAAAAACATGTTTTATTTTTTGGATCGTGGGCTGTGCTCATATTTTAATTCTTTGCTGAAGGCAGTCAAATACGCATGTTTTCTGCAAATTTCAAGAACATTGCAATTTCTAGAACCTGTTTTCCAATATCTGGATTCCAAAAAACGAAATTTAATTATAGAAAATGAAAGCACCGAGTGCCTACTTTATTTTGATATATGAAATGGGAAAGAGGGTGATGGTTAATTAATTGATATAAGTACAGGGCCATTTTATGCATAAGATGGCTCTTGCTCTTTGTATATTATTTATGCTGAACATCATTGTTATTTTCAGAGTTTGCAGCGTGAAATAGACTCCCAGCAGGCAAGAAATAGGCAGCTAGAGCGTAGGTTAGAACAAATGGAGGCAGATCATGAGGAAAAGGTGATTTAATTGAATGGATGAGATTATAGTTACCCTGTCTGTTGTGCAGTTTTGGTTAAATAATTTACTTATTATGATGTTTTATCTGACTCATTTTGGACATTATTTCTTTTCAGATTACACACCTGAAATTATCGTTTGAAGAAAAACTGAGAGGCCTTATTCCTTCTTCAGTCAGACAGGTATATGTAACGTAGTTAAGCAGAATAGGAAAATTCTTTCAGACACAAATTATAAATAATGAGAAAATAATGCTTTTGTTTGGAGCTGTATTATCTTCAAATCATTAGAAAACTGAAATTGTGGTCATGTGAGTAGAGTGAATACAAAATTCTGTCACGTGACTTGTAGGTAGCATGTTTTGCTAAGTAGGACACTGTGCTCAAACACATTAAACAGTCAGCCATCGATTTAAAATATTCTCTGCTTACATGGATGGGCTCATACATTTTAAACTCTAGTAAATAATGTACTTGTGCCATACAGAATAAAAAGGAAGATGAAAAATAGAGATCTCGTATTTTTAATACATGTCATTGTTATTCACCCAGTCTAATTTTAGATTCATTCTTACGATATGTTAGCTCCGCCTCTCATACATACATAATGTTCAATCAAGGGCAGGTAAATGTAAATTCTCTATATTTGGAAAACCGTAATGACAAAAGCATGAAATAAGTTATTGCAGTCTAAAATTATTTTTAACATTTAAATTGGGTGTCTAATTGATAGACCACAGTAGTAAATGTATGAAAGTGAACTCGGTTAAGATTTACGAAAAAGACCCAAAACACAGCGTTAAGTGCAGTCATCCTTTTCATGTATTGGGATTTGGGAATAAAAGCACAATTAAGACATGATTACTTCATACGAAGACTAGAAAATAACTTTTTTAAAAAATAGAAATGTAGTCACCATGAGCCCATATTGAAAGGATATCTACTGAAAGTAGATATTTCATTTGGTGAACCTTTTTCTTTTATAAATGTTCCATTTTTGTGATACAGGTAATGTATTTCATTCTTTTGTATAGGAACTTGAGGACACCATCACATCACTGAAATCTCAGATCAACTCACTACAACAAAAGACATTAATCCTACAGGAAGAGGTGGATCTCAAAAACAAGTACCCCATTGGTCAGTTCTCCTCCAGTTCCCCCATCAAAGCTGTGTGACGATTGGTCAGTTCTCCTCTAGCTCCCCCATCAAAGCTATGTGACGATTGGTCAAATTGTAAATCCTTTTATAGATGAGATTAGTGTGGATGGAAGAATTTTTAAGTCAAAGATTTTTAAGTTTTCAGTATTCTCTGTTATTGAATAGGGATTGATGTATGCATTTTGATGACAAAATCTGTGATATTTTTACGCAAATGTGTGTAACAACACTCGTTTAAAAAATGTTCTTGAATGGTGAGAAGATTTTTAAAAATACCTGATGTTATTCTCTGTAAAATTCCATATTTTCAGTTACCCTTAATCAATTTATTAATCACTTTTTATTTAAAAGCTGCTAATGTGATGTTACAAGTGTGAACATTTTATGTTGGAAT
>NW_026939580.1:0-9618 GCF_032062105.1 Saccostrea cuccullata | reverse complement strand
CTATGGCAACCGTTAGCGACTCATTACAATTATTTTGAAAGTAGAAATCACTTTGACACATTGCAAGGAATAAACATTGAAAATTTCAAAACGATTGCCTGAGTAGTTATTGAGAAAATCGAAATTAAAGAATTTTAACTTTCACCTGGTTTCCATGGCAATAATCGATTATATGAAAATTTTAAATACGAGTTGCAGAACTACAGATACTAATCATTAAAATAAGAAAAGTTTCATGACGAACGTTTAAGGGACCAGAGAGAACACTCTCGGACATTTTGTCGCTTTTTACAGGTTTCCATGGCAACGGTAGACATATTGGAACTGAACGACCTCACTGCACAACTACAACCAGTTATCGTCCTTTAAGGAAAGTTTCAGGAACTCCTGAATTTTCCCCGTCAATTCGAGCATTTCTGCATTGCAGAGAGCTGATGTGTGTTATGAGATAATAAATCATGTGTGAACTTTCTCAGTTTAGCGGAATCATGAACATTTTCGGCGAGATGAATGTTTTGTATACAGTGGTGATCAAGGCTTTGCGAACCATCAGGAGCGGATCAAAGAATTTATGAATGAATAAAAACTATGGAAATGACGTACCAATTTTTTAATTTATACTTGCACTATCTAATGAAATGAATAATATACAAGTGATAGATATACAAGAAAACGCGAAATGATAATAAATGCAGCTGACAATCGTTATTTATTTTTATATATAGATAAAATAAAATATTTATAAATTCAAGAGACAAACAGAAGGAGAATGAATGATGGCAAAATATCACATGACGGGAACTGAATTTTATGAATGAAGATTTTAAAAAGTTACTTGTAAGTTGTATATGTTATATCTGTGTATTCTACTTGGCTGTGTGCTTCAAAAAAGGGGGGGGGGTTCGTCTTGAACATAGTAAATAGCCATAACGTTTGAACGGTAAGTACTAGGGCTTTCGTATTTCAAATATGTAATCCTTGTGAAAAGAACTTTTATTGGATACGACGAACTTTGACCCTTTGACCTAGACCTTGGAGAACACATGTGTACATCTGAATCTTTTTTTCTGTTTCGTTTCTATGGCAACCGTTAGCGACTCATTACAATTATTTTGAAAGTGGAATTCGCTTTGACACATTGCAAGGATGTTCAACCTTGAAAATTTCAAAACGATTGCCTGAGTAGTTATTGAGAAAATCGAAATTAAAGAATTTTAACTTTCACCTGGTTTCCATGGCAATAATCGATTATATGAAAATTTTAGATACGAGTTGCAGAACTACAGATACTAATCATTAAATAAGAAAAGTTTCATGACGAACGTTTAAGGGACCAGAGAACGCTCTCGGACAAAATTTGTCGCTTTTTACAGGTTTCCATGGCAACGGTAGACATATTGGAACTGAACGACCTCACTGCACAACTACAACCAGTTATCGTCCTTTAAGGAAAGTTTCAGGAAGATTGTCCCAGCCATCTCCGAGAAACAGCCTGGATAAAAAAAACATGCGTACAATATCAATATGTCGTCCCCGACTTCGTTCGGGGCGACGTAATAACTCCTGAATTTTTCTCATCAATAACTCCTGAATTTTCCCCGTCAATTCGAGCATTTCTGCATTGCAGAGAGCTGATGTGTGTTATGAGATAATAAATCATGTGTGAACTTTCTCAGTTTAGCGGAATCATGAACATTTTCGGCGAGATGAATGTTTTGTATACAGTGGTGATCAAGGCTTTGCGAACCATCAGGAGCGGATCAAAGAATTTATGAATGAATAAAAACTATGGAAATGACGTACCAATTTTTTAATTTATACTTGCACTATCTAATGAAATGAATAATATACAAGTGATAGATATACAAGAAAACGCGAAATGATAATAAATGCAGCTGACAATCGTTATTTATTTTTTATATAGATAAAATAAAATATTTATAAATTCAAGAGACAAAACAGAAGGAGAATGAATGATGGCAAAATATCACATGACGGGAACTGAATTTTATGAATGAAGATTTTAAAAAGTTACTTGTAAGTTGTATATGTTATATCTGTGTATTCTACTTGGCTGTGTGCTTCAAAAAAAGGGGGGGGGGGTTCGTCTTGAAAATAGTAAATAGCCATAACGTTTGAACGGTAAGTACTAGGGCTTTCGTATTTCAAATATGTAATCCTTGTGAAAAGAACTTTTATTGGATACGACGAACTTTGACCCTTTGACCTAGACCTTGGAGAACACATGTGTACATCTGAATCTTTTTTTTCTGTTTCGTTTCTATGGCAACCGTGAGCGACTCATTACAATTATTTTGAAAGTAGAAATCACTTTGACACATTGCAAGGAATAAACATTGAAAGTTTCAAAACGATTGCCTGAGTAGTTATTGAGAAAATCGAAATTAAAGAATTTTAACTTTCACCTGGTTTCCATGGCAATAATCGATTATATGAAAATTTTAAATACGAGTTGCAGAACTACAGATACTAATCATTAAAATAAGAAAAGTTTCATGACGAACGTTTAAGGGACCAGAGAGAACATTTGTCGCTTTTTACAGGTTTCCATGGCAACGGTAGACATATTGGAACTGAACGACCTCACTGCACAACTACAACCAGTGATCGTCCTTGAAGGAAAGTTTCAGGAAGATTGTCCCAGCCATCTCCGAGAAACAGCCTGGATAAAAAAAACATGCGTACAATATCAATATGTCGTCCCCGACTTCGTTCGGGGCGACATAATAACTCCTAATTTTTCTCATCAATAACTCCTGAATTTTCCCCTTCAATTCGAGCATTTCTGCATTGCAGAGAGCTGATGTGTGTTATGAGATAATAAATCATGTGTGAACTTTCTCAGTTTAGCGGAATCATGAACATTTTCGGCGAGATGAATGTTTTGTATACAGTGGTGATCAAGGCTTTGCGAACCATCAGGAGCGGATCAAAGAATTTATGAATGAATAAAAACTATGGAAATGACGTACCAATTTTTTAATTTATACTTGCACTATCTAATGAAATGAATAATATACAAGTGATAGATATACAAGAAAACGCGAAATGATAATAAATGCAGCTGACAATCGTTATTTTTTTTTATATAGATAAAATAAAATATTTATAAATTCAGAGACAAAACAGAAGGAGAATGAATGATGGCAAAATATCACATGACGGGAACTGAATTTTATGAATGAAGATTTTAAAAAGTTACTTGTAAGTTGTATATGTTATATCTGTGTATTCTACTTGGCTGTGTGCTTCATAAAGAGGGGGGGGGCGTCTTGAACATAGTAAATAGCCATAACGTTTGAACGGTAAGTACTAGGGCTTTCGTATTTCAAATATGTAATCCTTGTGAAAAGAACTTTTATTGGATACGACGACCAACTTTGACCCTTTGACCTAGAACTTGGAGAACACATTTGTACATCAGAATCTTTTTTACTGTTTCGTATCTATGGCAACCGTGAGTGACTCATTACAATTATTTTGAAAGTAGAAATCACTTTGACACATTGCAAGGAATAAACATTGAAAGTTTCAAAACGATTGCCTGAGTAGTTATTGAGAAAATCGAAATTAAAGAATTTTAACTTTCACCTGGTTTCCATGGCAATAATCGATTATATGAAAATTTTAAATACGAGTTGCAGAACTACAGATACTAATCATTAAAATAAGAAAAGTTTCATGACGAACGTTTAAGGGACCAGAGAGAACACTCTCGGACAAAATTTGTCGCTTTTTACAGGTTTCCATGGCAACGGTAGACATATTGGAACTGAACGACCTCACTGCACAACTACAACCAGTGATCGTCCTTGAAGGAAAGTTTCAGGAAGATTGTCCCAGCCATCTCCGAGAAACAGCCTGGAAAAAAACCAAAGTTCTGTGAGACTGTAGCTCTACGGGTATGTACTTATCAAAAACCAATGAATTTTAGTATCTTAGTGTAGTCTTTTTGGAAGTTATATTGAAATCAGATCAAAATTGTAGGAGGAGCAGCGTTTTAAAGGAATTTCACAGAAAATTCTATTTTTAGTAACCATGGCAACACCGTTCATCCAAATCAAAAACCAATGCACTATTCTATGTATCTTAGTGTTGTCTACTTGTGTGCCAGGTTATATTGAAATCAGATAAAAACTGTAGGAGAAGTAGCATTTTAAAGAAATTTCACAGAAATTTCTATTTTTAGTAACCTGACAACAACATTCATCGAAATTGAAATCCTATGCACGATCTTATATATCTTAGTGTAGTCTACTGTGTGCCAAGTTATACTGAAATCAGACCAAAACTGTAGAAGGAGTAGCGTTTTTAAAGAATTTCACAGAAAATTATATTTTTAGTAACCATGGCAACACCGTTCATCGAAATCAAAAACAGATGCACTATTCTATGTATCTTAGTGTAGTCTACTTGTGTGCCAAGTAATATTGAAATCAGACCAAATCTGTAGAAGAATAGTGTTTTAAGGAATTTCACAGAAAATTCTATTTTTAGTAACCATGGCAACATCGTTCATCAAATTAAAAACCGATGACTTTTCTATGTATCTTTGTGTAGTCTACTTGTGTGCCAAGTTATATTGAAATCAAACTAGAACTGTAGAAGGAGTAGCGTTTTTAAGGAATTTCACAGAAAATTCTATTTATAGTAACCATGGCAACACCGTTCTCGAAATTAAAAACCGATGCACTATTCCATGTATCTTAGGAGACTGTGTGCCAAGTTATATTGAAATAAACCCAAAACTGTAGAAGGAGTAGCGTTTTAAAGGAATTTCACAGAAAATTCTATTTTTAGTAACCATGGCAACACCGTTCATCGAAATCAAAAACCGATGCACTATTCTATGTATCTAAGTGTAGTCTACTAGTGTGCCAAGTTATCTTGAAATCAGACCAAAACTGTGGAAGGAGTAGCGTTTTGAAACAATTTTACAGACATTTCTATTTTTAGTAACCATGGCAACACCGTTCATCAAATCAAAAACCGATAATATTTTTATTTAGTGAGTTATTTGGCCAAAGTATATTGAAATCAGAAATATTTTCTATCAACCGTTAGCGACTCTTTAAAATTTTTTTGAAAGTAGAAATCACTTTGACACATTGCAAGGAATAAACATTGAAAATTTCAAAACGATTGCCGATAGTTATTAAAAATGTTAAAAATTTTTAACTTTCACCTGGTTTCCATGGCAATAATCGATTATATGAAAAGGACTTAAGCCAGAATGTAAAAAAATGCCCGTCACCAAAACATGAAACTTTTTCAAACAATGCTTTAGATTAGTATTTATATAACATTTTATTTTTTAACAATATCTTTTCTAGTTTTATTTTTACAGCCGTTTGAATTTGGTATTGTTCTCAATGTTAATTCTACAACGTCATGACGTTGCCGTTACTTATTTTAAACGTTGACTAATTTAAAATTTTTAACGTCATGAGGGAACTTAATTAGTGATAAACATATCATATATATTCTTAAGAGGAGAACATTCAATTTTTTTTTTTAAATCTCAATGTATCATGTTTTTTTAAAGAAATTCTGAGGCATGGAAAAGAGTTTAGTGTTTGCTTTTCTTATAGTCTGTACTTCTCTAAAGAAAATATATATACTTCATAAGCTGTTTACCATTTTACAAATGTAAGAGTGTCAGTTTAAAATAATAATAACAACAAAATTTTCAGTTTTGTAAACATTTGTATTTCTTGCTCCAATAGTATTCATAACAATACATAAAATATTGAAGTAAACTTCACTTTACCATATTCATAAAATAAAACATAAAAATACATAAATCAGAAAACGTGTATATATGCAAAGTCAAGTTTTGCCTTGTGAGATTATAAACAGGTATATTGAAAAAATAACACTCTACATGCAGAGCGGCCAAATTTCCCATCCACTTAAAACTCACACATGAGATTATAAACAGGTAAATTGAAAAATAACATTCTACATGCTGAGCGGAAAAGTATCCGCATCCGAGTTAAAACTCACACATGAGATTATAAACAGGTATGTTGAAAAAACAACACTCTACATGCGGAGCGGCCAAATTTCATCCCACTAAAACTCACACATGAGATCAAAGAGGTTTATTGAAAAAACAACACTCTACATGCGGAGCGGCCAAATTTCCGCATCCGACTTAAAACTCACACATGAGATCAAAGAGGTTTATTGAAAAAACAACACTCTACATGCGGAGCGGCCAAATTTCCGCATCCGACTTAAAACTCACACATGAGATTATAAACAGGTAAATTGAAAAATAACACTCTACATGTGGAGCGGCCAAATTTCCGCATCCGACTTAAAACTCACACATGAGAATATAAACAGGTATATTGAAAAAACAACACTCTACATGCGGAGCTCGCCAAATTTCTGCATCCGACTTAAAACTCACACATGAGATTAAACAAATAAATTGAAAAAAATAAGACAATTTTTCTAAAAACATATATACAACATATATATAAAATAACAATATATAAAATACAATGAACATTAACTAACTGTTCACTCCTCGGGGAACACTTTCACAGCTACTGTCATCACTGTCAGACTCGATCGTCCAAAGCAGGAGGGATGTCAGCTGCATCAAGGACATGCTCACTCCAGTCACGCACACCATATGTCCTTTGTTTATGTCTTCCTTTTGCCAGGTACCAAATGATGGCTGCTATGTGAGAGCACTTGCCTACAACTCTGGCACCCGCTCTGCAGGTACAGTACCATGCTTCTACAGAGTAATCAGAATACTCAATCCAAACTAAATACTGCTTTGATCATGTGTGCCCTACTCTGAATTTTTACCTTTAGGAGCCTATCATTTTCTTTATGGAAGAAAATATCACATCCTCCCTCAATGTGTTCTTGAATGTAGCTACGAGAGAGCTTCAATTGATAGGTGCCACAAGTCAAATTCCGCAACTGATCCTCATCCATCATGGGGAAATTCTGAATTTCACATTCAAGAACTGTTTGCCATTGAGTAGATCTTCTGTTAAGTCCATTCTCTTGAACCATTCATTTGAAATTATTCACCTATTAAGAAAGGCAGTAATGCAATGCATATATTATACTGAATCATGTGCATGTAATTATAACTTATATACTGATGTATTCAAGGGAGATGTGCAAGATGAAATTTAAAAAAAACTTAAATGTCTTCTTAAATGCAGATTTTTGCAGCTGCTCAATTACTAGTACATTAAGGTATTATACAATAAATCAATTGTGCAACTTAAATACCTGTTTGGACAGATAGAGCATTTTTGCTGCCTCTGCATCATCAGCCTCAGTGCTATTACTTTTACTCAGGGGTGGAGAATCTGTTTGAGAGTGCGCAGACTATCCTAACATAGTCACCGATGAAGGGAATTTGATTAGTGGGTAGTGTCTTGTCCAAATATCGCCACCTTTTGATACGTGCGTTTGAAGATTCCACTACCCATCTGACCTGAAAAATATTTTTCAAAACTTATTCATAGTACTATATTTTCACAAGAAATTGTATTAACTTTATTGCAAGAATTTACATGTTATTTACCTTTGTCACAAGTCTGCTCATATTTGCATCATCATCAGTAGTCATTTGGTTTTGTCCCTTGAGCAGAAATCGGGGCATTTCTGCCTGGATTCCAAGATCTTCAAGCAGATGAACCCGCGGTCAACAATAAAGATGTCGTGTTCACTTAGCCAGCTCCGAATTTCTTCAGCATTTGTTTTGATGATGTGTTGGAGAATGGAAGCATCATTGTTTTTATTATCAGCGAGATATGGTCCTAAGATTGAGACAAAGTAACCAGTAGTAGTCACGATAACCATAGGCTTGATTAGTGGTCTCCCCTTGTGGATGCTGTAAGAACGTGTTTGGTAGTGGAAATTATTGCTCTTGGCTGTGTATATGTAAGTGCCATCCAGTACCAATATGGCTTGTTTCTTCTCGATGTTACCGAACAGTGTCTGTGCTAGCTGTTGTGTATGGTCATCGATGACTTCCTCTCTTCCTATGTGTTCAAACCCAAGATGGTGCGGCACAAAGCTGATCATCAATGCTGTTCTTACAGCACTAATAGCCCCTCCTTAAACTAGATTTGGAAGTTTGGAAAAAGTGTTGACAGTATTTGATTTGACAAGCCAGTCTTTAACTTGCAAAGGAATATGGCAACGGATTTTCTTAGACTCCTAGATGGTGTTGGTTTCACTTCATCTTTCACATAATCACATATTGTATGGAAATCTTCCTTGTTGAGTCCCAGCAAAGATAAAATAGTCTGTATCGGTCAGAGTCGTGGTGTCATCAAAGTCCAAATAAGACTTGTCGTGTTTATGACATAAAACACGCATCTCTTGAAGTAAACTTAGGATGGCAGTTCTGTTAACAAATGCATGGTCTGTCGTTGGTAATTGCTGAATTGCAGCAGTTGTGAAGCATTCATTTTCCACATGACCAGGACAACATCTATTTCCGGATGGAATTAGTACATTGTGTTCAATAAAAACAGATGTGCGGCATTCTGGTGACACTACTATCAATTTTGGACCAGGTTTCTTACAAACGATACAATAGGCATGCGTCTTTGCCGTGGATTTTAAGTGCAAGGATACAGATGGTGGACTGGAGAGATGTTTTCTGTTGTCATTTTGTTCGGACGCTGAACATTCTTTGTGAATTGTGGTAGAGCAGGGTGTTGCAGATGATTTATGGCATGAAACATCTCTGTAATAACTGCTTCTACATTTGCTGCAGATGACAGAATTTTCCCTTCCTTCCACCATAAACCTTTTTCTTAAATATTTTCTTATGCCTTTGTCAAGAATTGCCTCCTTTCATTGGGTTTTGTTCTTTTAGAGCACAATACACAGTTGAAGTATTCAGTTTTGTATCCTGGCATTATCTGAAATTAAATATAAGAACGTTTACATTTTATAAATTACTGTCCAGGCTAATTATGAAAAATAATTCATATACCTTTCCAACTGAATAAAATGATTTTTTTTTATTTCACTTTTAATTTTTTTTTTCAATACAGCCAAAATGGCTGATTAAAATCTTTTGAAAATATCAATCTCATCCATATTAGAATTACAATAAAAATTTCATCCTATGGTCTAAGCTAGCTACATGTATACTCAGATTCATGGACTTAAATATTGTTGAAACTTTGCCTTAGGAAGGACATGAATTTTTAGATCATTATATTTTTATTACACACTTAGTAATAAATACAGGTTTTTTGCATATGCGATATGGCTGATGTCACATTAGCCGTATCAGACCTACAGAGTTGATATGGATTTGCAGGGCTCATAACCTATATCTATATCTATAGCTATTGTGACGTCAATATCATACCCTTAGTAAATTAAACCACAAAAACAGTACTTAATTGTGATCATACACAATTTTTGGTGGTTCATTTCTTAATTTTAACTTTTTGAAAATAAGGTTAATCTTAATTTACAAATAAATGTAAAGATTATTTTCAAATTACGGATCAGTGCATTGAAATAGTAGTAAACAAACCCAAATCGTACATTTGTAAGAAGTCCATTCATGATTATTTACTTATTTTCTTC
>NW_026939579.1:0-9573 GCF_032062105.1 Saccostrea cuccullata | reverse complement strand
ATCGACACATTACTTTTTATAGTTTACTATAAAAGTTCTATATTCTCATGTGTTTATTACAATACTTTCTGTTTTAATACTATTTCCTTACTGTTAATATCCTTGATATCGTGCCGATATCGAATCATGGTTGCTCCAAGAATTGTGATTTCCATCCTTAATATGGTGTTTTATAATAACTGTTACTTAAAAATTTCTTTATAAATCTTTCCCTGATGTGTCGATATCGACGATATCGCTTCGATATCGAATCATGTTTTGCTCAGCCCTTGGTAAATTCCTTCCCTGTTTCTATGAATGTGTTTATGTTTAAATACTTTACTTTTACGAAGATATTACCTGCCATCGATATCGTCGATATCCACGATATCTTATCGATATCGAATCATAATTGTTAAGAGCATATTACTTACCAATCTTCACCCTAATACAAAAACTTTATATTTACATCACTTCTGTGTTTAACAAGTTTACTTTACTGTCGATATCGACGATATCGTATCAATATCGAATCATGATTGTTAAAACATTTTCAAGAATTTTCACCCTAATCCAACATCTTACTCTAAATCTAATTTAAAACAATAACAACCCTAAAATTTTCTTAATCATATTAATTTATTTTTATATTCATGACAATAAGGAATCAATTTTGACTTCACTTGTGACTTTCTTAAATTCTGTTATACCTCAATGTGAAAATAAATTGTGCAAATAGGATCGATATCGATACGATATCGTCATGATATTGTCGATATCGACGACATCGACATAATATAGAGTCTCAAATACGGCACCAGGTATTTCCAATTAATAGTGTTCACCATGATCGATATCGATACGATATCGACATAATATTGTCGATATCGTCGATATCGACATCGCATTTGTTCTTGGACTTGTATCGAGTCGAAGTGTTGGGACATTTCCACATAGACGCTAGGAAACCAGATGGTGGGAAATATAAAACAACATCGCTTGAAAATATCCGCCATGGACTGAATAGGTTTCTTAGATCACCGCCTCATAACAAGACTTTCGACATCATTAAAGACGCTGCATTTCAGGATGCAAATCAGAATTTCAAGGCGATGGTGGCCGAGTTGAAGAGGGAGGGACTTGGATCTATAGTACACCATCCCGTGACTGCAGAGACGGACAGGACAAAACTATACACATCTGTATATCTGAATCCAGCAACACCTAGTGGATTGTTTAATAAAGTTCATTTTGATATCAGGCTATACTTTTTCAGGTATGTAAAATCTGATGATGTACGTAATCTTCTACAAAATTTTAAATTATTTGTGTAGTTTGAATGTGGGGGATTTAGATAAAGGAGTCAGGTTCTGTCAATATATAAAGATAATTATATTTTGGATAAATATATTTTTGTTTTTTTGTTGTTGTAGACGAGGTTGTGAAAACATCTCCAACAGGACAAAACACACATTTGTCATTAAAAAGAATGTAAAGACAGGCTTGCGTTTTGTGACTAAGGGCCTTGACGAGCTGACCAAAAATCCCAGAGAAAGTGACAAAGAAAATATATCCCCTATTATGCCAGAGACACCAGGTATATTAATTTTTGTTTCAAGTAGTACATATTGAAAGAAATCTTTGTTCAAATAGAAAATTGAAAGATTCATTAATATGTATTTTATCTGTAACACAGGTTCACCATATTGTCCTGTCAGAAGTTTTGAAAAATACATCAGCAAATTGAACCCAGAACTTGACCGTCTCTGGCAGCGGTCCTTGTCGTCTTTCACTGATGATGATGATGTGTGGTATGCCAAAGTGCCTGTTGGTGCTAAAACCATTGCAACATTCATGTCTGATCTCATCAAAAAATGTGATTTATCTAAAAATTACACAAATCATTCTTTTCGGGCAACGGGAGCCACAATGCTGTCCAAAGGAATGTATAGCCCATCACAAATTATGGCGGTGACTGGTCACAAATCAGTCCACTGTCTTATACCGTGTATCAGAGGGTTGACGAGGATGAAAAGATGAAAATGGGACAAAGCATCTCGGAAGCACTGCTGCCCACTGTACACAACCAACTTGCCTTGCCCTCCACTAGCAATACAGTCACTGCATCCAAACTTGCCTTACCATCCAGTAGCAATACCGAAGTCAAACTTCCCTTACCATCCACTACATGTAACAATGATATAGATCAAGTTGCTCTCCCCGAGGATGCCAAGTGTTTGGAAGGAAAAGTGATTTGTTTGGGGACTTTTTCCAAAATACCAGTGCAAATGTTAACAACACAGCAATGCTATCCACCCAAAAAAAACCTCACGATCTTTAACAACTGCCAGTTTACGATCAATTTTAACATAAATGGAAATAAATGTTGAAACAGTTATTATACTATTCATGTTTATTGCAGTCTTAAAGTTACAAATCCATGATTGTACATCATCTGTTGTTTGTTAATTTTTTTGTTACTTATTATATTTAATGTTGACTGTTATTGGATAAAAATGTGATATTTTGATAATAATGCTCTTAGGGGTTTTTTTAAGAGACATATTTAAAAAAGACTTCAGTGGGATAAATTCTTCATTAAATTACATATCTATGATTATACATCATCTGTTGTGTGTTAATTTTTTTGTGACTTTTTATATTTAATGTTGACAGTTATTGGATTAAATTGTGATATTTTGATACATGTAATAATGCTCATGTTATTTTTTTCAAAGAAATATTTAAAAAGGTCTTCAGTGGGATAAATTAGTTACACAGTCAGTTAGTGACCTAATACGGAGTCATACAGTGTGTGAAATGGAAATCCGTATTGGGACTCGGCTTCGCCTCGCTCAATACGGATTTCCATTTCACACCCTGTATGACTCCGTATTAGGTCACTAACTGACTGTGTAACTAATAATTTTATCACCTATTCTATAAGCAAGACTAGAATTTGAACCAATAAAGGTGTGGCTTTTTACCTTTTTATGTCTGTTAATTATGTACCCTGATAATTTCCTCATAATCGTGTTAACTTGTCTCATGAAACATAAGGAGATAACGAACAGTATTAATGATCAAAAGTGCACAATAGAACAATACAAAATAGGAGCAGAACAAACACGGGACCTCCAGAACTACAGAGATGGGATCAGGTGTCATGGAGGAGTGAACATTCCCTGCTGACCAGTCAGATCCGCCGTGTGCACATTGTCATGATCTGGAAATAACGGCAAAATTTGTCGTTAATTCAGTTTATAAATAATGGACTAACAATAAGTATGTAAAACGTCAGTCAGCATTTGACTCAATGATAAATTGTATTTGCAGACAAGGGCATTATATCGACCATAGAACTGACGAAGTGATGACTGTAGAAATTCTTGTTTCATCAACTTGTTTGTCAATAATTTACCTCGTTTTAGAAATTGCTCATACTTAGAGAATGCTCTTACGTATCGAATCAATTGAGATATACAAACTCCGTATGCAGGTGATGAAGGGTACATTTCTGCATAAGTAAGGGTTCATGTAATTTGACTTACTGAAAGTAAGATTTCAAAGTATTTAAGGTTTTTCTAATCAATTTCATCTTGATTCCTTTTTTGAATATCAAATATCAAAATTTAATCATTTCTCAAAGAGAGTAATAACGTACGTGTGTTTTTATGCAAAGAAAGTATTCAAATTATTTTTATTTTTGAGAAAGTAAATAGTCAACATCTTCAAAAAGAAAAGAAATATAAAATCTGGTAAGGTCAATCGAGTGCTGAAGAGAATACAATGTCAGTTACTCACCGAAGAAAGCCCATTGCATCTTCTACTAATCTCGAAAACAAATTATAACAAAATGAAAGAAATACAAAAAAATTCATATAAAATAATTAAGAGCTAATATCGACCTTTTAATGCTGAAACCATTGTTTAAAAAGGATGACTCAAAGATCTATAAAATAAAAAAGAATTGGTGTGGCATTCCACCTTAACAGTGCTATACGAGGAAAAGAATATGGGCCGTACGAGCTGGTTTCTAGCAACTAGCCAAAGTCTCTATCAGGAGATCAAGTAACAGTTGAATCCTGCAACTGATGAGAGGTCGCCTCATTAGTATTTTTTTAGTTTACCTTCCACCTCAAAGAGAGATTAATGATGTTTCACTCGTGTTTGCACAAGTATGAAACTAAATTTGAATGCTACTCATATTATAGTGTCGCCGTTTTATAGCCGTTAAAATTTGTTTGAGTGAGTGAAATAGATATATATATTTCCCAGGACCTATCATAAATTTACATCCAGGTAGATCTTCTTCATCTCGTTTATTGCACATTTGAGCGAGAAGACGTGTCATATTTTTCGCAAAATGCAGCATTACATATATTAAACATATAAGTTTAAGAATCACGCAACTACATGTAGCACAATATAATATATGGATATAACGATTTCATAAAACTATATTCAAGTTTGCTATATATTCATACGATAAATAGATTATCTCATATTTTAAATATTGTAAGGGGTCAGCTACAATGCATACATGTATACATGTTGAAGTCAATATTCAGTCATTTATTTTGACCTATGTTATAAAATAGCAGTACTGAGGAAGAGAAAACTAAATATACGTCAATTATTCAACTTCCCTCCGCAGATTTTTATATCTGTTAAGTGTGTCTGGTGGCGCGCAAATGTTTTATGTATGATTTATTAAATAACGAAATATACGAATATAGTCAAGCATAACGATCATCGTTTTTGTTTATCAAAAATGCTATGGTATCACATACATATCATCATCTAATTTATATCAAAATAACGATTTGAGTTTATACAAGTAATATTTTAAATAAAATTTCAAACAATAAATTATAAAATTCCAAAGATGTGTTTATAATAGTTAAGAGTGAAGACTCTTCAAACAATTTTTTTTAAAATGTCTACTGATATATCGACTTCAAAGAAAAGGATCGACCTTGTAGATAGGTTAAATATGACAAGTATAATGTTGCGTTTTTAACTTTTATATCTGTCGGATGGGGAGGAACAGGAACAGCAACATGACACCAGTAAACACAGAAGCAAACAAGATGCAGTTAATTCCGACTTTAGCAGCTGTGTTCCAGTCGGTCCGTTTTGCAAGCAGTCCTGAAAAAAGTTATAAAGGCGCATAGACACAGATTTTAAGTTAATGTTTTCTGTATAATATCACGACTTATATATTGTAATAGCATTTCGCACGAAAATAAATTAAAAAAATCTTATTTCGTCTAAAAGTTATTGAAATTTAAATTTTTTGGATGAGTTTGAATGACACATCCTTGCACTTTCACAAATTTTAATCTTATTCTTAACACTTAGGAAAAGTGGAAATATTGTTATATATTAATGAAAAATTTTAAAACTTAAATACAGAAAATTCAGAGTAAAAATGTTCCTGCAGTCCGTGCAGTTGTGATGAACAGACCTTAACAATTGAACACAACCGGTGAATCGTAAACATTTACTATAACAGATCTCGTGCCCAGTTTGCAAAAACTGTTTACGTTTCACAGGGGTTTTCAATTTGCTAAATTCTGTACATAACACTAAGAGAGGAATGATGATACCTGTGAAAAAAATTTGCTTTCGAACATTTCTACATCTTATAATTATTTTTTTTTTGGATTAAAGTTTTAATATTTTTCATTAAAGATTTTCATCCCTAATAGGACCGAATTTTCTACCCTTAAATGTCCATCAAGTACATAATACTCTGATATTGAATTAAAGCTTTTATAGTAGAAAAGGATTGTCCGCGAGAAATTTTCAAAAAGTTCACTCACTTATCATTAATTAATTAACAATTATTGCATTGAATTCTATGGGGAAAAGCATTTTTTGAAAAAAAATACTGCGGTTGAAAGATGCATTGAAGCTTAGAAATACAATGACAATTTTAAAAATATTTTTTTGCCCGGATGTTCTTTGAAATTTTTTATCATTCAAAATAGAGGGATATAACTCTTACCAAAATTTAAGGTCATGATTAAGGACACATCCCACAATTAATGCTAATAGAAATAATTGGGATTTATGTCTAAATATACTGAGTATTCAACCCAGTCATCTGTTATGTATTCAATGTCATTGAATCTGTTGCTATTAGTGTTAGGGATTGAATACCTTAATATGCATTTAAATTGCCACTTTTTCCTAGGCATTAAGAATAAAATTAAAATTTTAAATTTTTTTATCACTGCTCAGAGTAAATTTGTACATTGGAAATATCAGACTTTTATCAGTATTGATTCATATAGGAATGAATTCTTAAAGGTAAAATAATACGTAATCATTGCTCTTTTTTAGGTCAATATTATGATTAAGATATGCAAGGAGTATGTTGATATTCACCGAGCCTGACGCTCAAGCAGATATACATAGTTTAGTATTTTATGATAATTGCAATATCCCCTTGTTACTTTTCCCCCCTGAAAATAGTACATTTATTCTATAATTATAAGTTTAAATGCATTTATTTAAAAGTATCGATTGAATAACAATCTGAATATTTTTAAATTTATGATGATAATCATATTTTTATCAGTAAATATACAGCCTTGAATTTCTCAAATAATATCTATTTCTATTAATTTAGGTGCGGTAAATTAAAGACGTCCCTTTACATCCGGCTTACTGTGCAGACCTGTCGGATTGATCTTGACAATTGATTTCCTGATCACATTTTAGCCTTTTGTCAATAAAGGTAACGTCAATACACCGAAACTCATTCTAGGAGCAGATCTTGGTCTCTGGCTCCACAATATAAAACCTTTAATAAAAAGATTGTTTTGTGGCTTTAATTTATGCTTTGCGTTTAAATACAAATCAAGTCAAATACATGAACCCTTAACATTTAAATAAGTAAAAAGACTGCTATTAAGTTAAACCAAGTGCTGGTAGTAATTACCATGCTCTCCCATTTAAATGTTGCCTGGGTACCTGCAGTTGCTATTTAGACTTATATTTGACATTCGATAGACCTTTATTTGGCGAATTCACCGGATTCTAGGGACCAAGTACTGTCACCTGTGAAACGTACAAATTCGCTCATATTCTTAATACTATATATTTATTTTTATTTTATAGAGAATTCAAGAGTAAAGCTGCATATATAATTTCTTTTTAATTATAAACTATGGGATAAGGTTAGGACAAAAATTATTTTAATATTATGCATGATAAATGCATAAAGAGAAAGAAAAAAAAATGATTTAAAAAGATGCAAAAACAAACTGTAAGCTGTGTTACATGTAGTCATATATTGTTCTTTTCCGAAAGGATGCAGATATGGTGAAGACATCTCTCTTTGAGACTATTAATGGGCAACAAAATTGAAGGTTACTCAGTATATTGTACACTGTGTGCAGTGTGGTCAATTAAGTGAACTCTGCATACACTGCACACTGAGCACGGACTGATAATTCTGGTAAGTTGGTTTTGTTTCTCACATTACTACTCTGATTTTCTGAATAATAGTTAAATTATTTGTCACTTATACACAACCAAATCTTTACTTTTCTTTAGTATTAACCGTTCACGGTAGCTCAGTCGGTAGAGCGCTCGCTTCGTGATCGGGAGGTCGTGAGTAACTGTTCCATGCGCTCGGCACTTTGAAGTGAAAGTTGCGGGTTCTTCGGATGAGACCTTAAAAACCGAGGCCCCGTGTCAGCGGCAGGCGTTGGCACGATAAAGATCCCTCACTGCTCAATGGCCCTGAGTGCCGAGTAAACGTCAAAATTTGAAACCTTTTACCGGCATACGGTGACGTCTCCATATGAGTGAAAAATTCTCGAGAGGGACGTTTAACAATATACAATCAATCAATCAATCTTTATTATAAAGGACAACGGATACTTTATTAAAGTACAAGGTTGTGTCATTTAAGGTTCATTGATACTCTGGTAAGAGAGATAACTCTACAGATAAGAAAGATAACTTTCTGCAGACATTTTGTCATGAAATTCAGTAATATGTCATGCCAGAGTTTACAGATCTCTATCATAAGGACCATTTTATTGTTAACTCAAGCAAACCATACCCATCGTTCAGACTAATTTAATTGTGAGATTCAAAATAATTGATCTTTCTAATGACCATATCAAATTTTCTTCAAATCATGATTTGACATATCATTCATTTCTGAAAAAGTAAGCAACGCTTCATACTTCAAACTATTTTTATTTGAATTGAATGTTATAGTTGTTGCTGAAAATCAATGTTTGGAATTTAAAAAAAAAGTCGTGAAATGTGGAGCAGAGGGATATTGTGCCTTAAGCTTCTTTACGAATAGGTTGTTATCTTTGCAACAAATTCCAATAGGGACTTTGCCAATCATTCATAGCTAGCACCTCGTTTCTAACTATCGTGTATGGACCCTAGCATACCCGACAAAGTAGACAATGAGTCCTTATTTTGTATATTACTTTTGAAATAAAATTAGGAAATATAGATTTTAAAATAACTACAATATTCTAATTACAGAAGGTCTCACGTTTTAATTAGTACCCGCCCACTAACGTCAGACACCAACATAGCCGGACGAATACAGATGCATATAATTGGGAAAAATGCTTTTTGACAAGTAAAATAACTGTACAAAATTGTACATAATTGAATTTTATTTCTATAACATGACATGTACATTCGTATTTCAACGAAGAACAAATAAAAAAATTTCAAAATCCCTTTATATCTAATTCGAAAGAAATGCACTTAAAAGGAAGAATGTTTTTTACAGAACAGGTTAAATGATATGATGTGAATTTTAACACTTTGTTTATAATCATTAAATAAAAAAGATTAAAAAAATCAGATTCTGAATTACATGATTATCTTAAATGAATATCTGCAATATTCCTAGTTTGATTATAAAACATGCATAGGTTTAAACGTATAACAATTGAACACAACATAAAACTATAATCTATATTAAACAGTGCTCTACAATATTTCTTTTTAAATGTAAACAAATGCTCTTATTCAATAAACGTCATATTGCAATATTTGAAAGACTGTTTATTCTTAACAATGTTGCTTCCTGAAGCTTGTGAAATGGTTTTTGTTGAAGGGAACATTGATTAGACTGGAGAGATCCCGAATAGTCTCCACAGATTTGTTGACAGATTCCCAGTATTTGCCACGAAATATCTCTGCGGAGAGGAAGTACATAAATCCCGTCATCATAGAGCAGCAGAGTCTGTAGATCATGTAGAGATTGTTGTGACCTGACCGTGTCACCCAGTCTGTGGTAATTCAGTATAAACAACATGTGTAACATCACTAGAGGAGGTATTATCAAGTAATGCATTTCTTTTATTGATCAACTGCTCCAACACGAGTTCATCAATGTAAGTGTATAAAAAATGTAGCAGAATGTCTTTCACAACCGCATTCCTCATTATAGTTCCCAGGGGTTTCCATTCCATGACATGTTTGTACACATCTTCATTTACATTTATGTTATACATAATAAAGGGCAATGACATTTTCTCCTTTGCTTTAAGTAAACAACTAGTACTCTTAATCTTTGTGTTCTGTAGTAGTACATAG